>NW_024468016.1:0-208972 GCF_002105105.1 Protomyces lactucae-debilis
ATGGAGATCTATCGTCGACCCATGCCTGTGACCCCGAGCCTTCGCGACAGCAGCATTCGATATTTCACTGTCCCCATCGAGACTCGAACTTTCGGATTGACTCATGCACCTGTTGGACTGGGGACGACTTTCCCGCTGCACCACAAAAGCTCTCAAGCATTCGGATACAGGGTCAGTGCTCCATATACCATTGCACCTGCGCACAACAGTCCACGGGGGCAAAGTCCTTGTGCGATAGAGAAGACATCTTTGGTTGAAAGGCGGTTGAGCGTACTGATCTTTGGAGCGTCGTGAGATCTTGACCGCGAGTAGCATCACCTCCAACAAGTAACATAGTAAGGAATCCCAGTATTGTTGTGTTGAGACGTTGATTGTTTCAGGAGCTCATTGATGATGCGACGATCAGGGGCCCAAGCTGACACGCTGGCAGGTTGAGGACATAAGTAGAGCGGCTGCGCTGCCTTTAGTCTAGCAGAGGACTAGTAAACTCAAGAGGTTATGAGCCTTGCACTACCGCGCGCAATCGAGCCAACAGAACGGGTCAAGGAGCACCGCGTTGAGGCATTCAGCGGCATTCAGCTGATCCAGTACAACGGAGACTTTGCAAAATGGCGAGTCTTCAAAGACAAGTTTGAGGCTGGTGCACAATTGACTGGAGTGTTGGACTACTTGAAGAAGCCGAAGAAGGAGATCTCAGACTGGTCTGAGGAGAAAGAGATGGTGGCGCGAAGGGCCATCATCACGTCGTTCGCTGACAAGGTATTTGAGACGATCAGCGAGTCAATGGTCACCACCCCAGTCGATGAACTGTACGCAGCCTTGTGCGTGAGCTGCGTCATCAATACCTCGCAGCGCATCAAGGAATTGAAGAGGGACCTCTGGGCTCATGTTGCAAACGAGGGCGACGACATCAAGGTGCACTTTGCCTTTGTGGATGGGCGAGTTGCTGAGCTGCGAAGTGCCGAGCATCATGTAACCAATGCTGAGCACATTGACTTTTTGTTGGATGGGCTTCCAGCCGTCACCGCCTGGAGCGCCTTCCAGAACGCATACCGAGCCCGCGTCACTGAGACCACGAGGGTGGACCAGGTCCGCCAAGACATTCGTCAACAAGCGGCAGTGCTCGCGAATGATGCACAGAAGCAAGCCAGCGCCCAGGCACTCTTGTCGCAATCGTCTGGTGGCAGGGGAGGTTGGAAGCGCAACGCTGGTGGCCAAGCAAACAAGAGCACTGGTCGAGGCAGTGGACCCAGGTGCTACCGATGCGAAGAGTTCGGCCACATCCGAGCAGATTGCCCCAAGATGCTTGTCGACAAGCCCGTAGAGGGAGGTAGTGAAAAGAAGTTTGTCGCTTGCATCGCTCCAGAGACACGAGTGAACGAGACCGCCACTGCGCTGCATGCCTATGGCTCGACGAGCGCTGAACAGCAAATCTCATGGGCTGTCGACAGCGGCGCTTCTCACCATGTGGTCAGCTCGATAGATCTCGTCCAGCCAGGCTCTTTGCGATCCGGCCGTGGACCTCGAAATGTCAGCTTTGGCAACGACACGTCGGAGGTATCGGAAGGGTTATGCACAGCAATCATTCCGACTATTGACGGCCCTTTGGAAATGCCTGATTGCATGTTCGTGCCAGGCCTCAGCTTTAACTTGCTGTCTGTCGGGGTGCTTGCTGGTATGGGCTATCAACTATTGTTTGATGAGAACAAGTGGCGCTTGATGTCAAAGCATGACGGCCGAACAGTGGCGGAAGGGCCGAAGCGCGAGGGTCTTTTTTGGCTTGATACACCTGATTCGTCGCGTTTACTGCACGCCAAAGCAACAGATTGTGGAGCTTTGGCATAGGCGACTTGGTCATCCGGGCATTGTTTCAATGTTGCGCCTCGAGGATATGGTCACTGGCCCAGATATTGGAAAGCTTACGCCAAATACTGCGGATTGTACGGGTTGTCAAAAAGGGAAACAGCCAAGATTGGCGTTCCCGAAAAAGTCAGAGTCTCGTGAAACAAAGCTCTTGGGTCTCGTGCACAGCGACCTTGCTGGCCCATTCGTGCCATCTTGGTCGGGCAAGCGCTACTATGTGACCTTTGTCGACGATGCGAGCCGGTACACACATGTCTACTTTATCAAGCAGAAGTCCGAAGCATTCGAGAGATTCAAAGACTTTCAGCATGAGGTCGAACGACAAACTGGACAGAAGCTGAAGATCCTGCGCAGTGACAATGGCGGCGAATATGTCAGCAATGAGAATGACAGATACCTGCGAGAGATGGGTATTGTGCATCAACGCACTGTGGCCGAGACACCTCAGCAGAATGGCGTTGCAGAACGAATGAACCGCACGATCAAGGACCATGCAAGTGCAATGCTTCATGAGGCTGGCTTGAAGGACAAATTCTGGTCCTACGCAGTGCACACTGCTGTTCATTTGTGTAATCGCTTACCCACTCGAGCTCACGAGAGCATGACGCCATACGAAGCCTGGAAAGGTATCAAACCCGACGTCTCCTACTTGCGTGTATTCGGCTGCCGCGCTTGGGTGCACACACAGCAGTCAAAGTTGAAAACGTTTGTGTCCAAGGCAAGTGAAATGATTTTTGTTGGCTATCCGGACCAGGTCAAGGGATACCGCTTCTGGGACCCAGAATCCAAGAAGGAGCGTGTATCGAGGGATGCCACGTTTGTTGAGGACCAATTTGGTCGCAAGGGGATACAAGAGCAGGTGGAGCAAATGGAGACAGACGACGATGAAGTGCGTGTCGCTCCGTTCCTTGGCTCTGTGACTCATGAAAGCGAGGTGGAGGCAGAGATTGACGGCAACGCAGAAGGCGGTGAAGATGGCGACGGACGTGGTGATGACCAGAACGAGGATGCCAGCAACACAGGAGACGGTGAAGACGGCGACGGACGTGGTGATCACCAGAGCGACGGCAGTTTTGGCATCTCGACAAATTTGGACGACAATCTCTCTGGCCTCAGTTTGGCAGAAGGGGATCTCAGACTTAGTGACGGCGAGGAGGTGGAAGACTTGCAGCAGCTTCAGTTTGGCGGAGACGCAAATGGCAGTTCAGTCGACGACGTAAATTTATTGGAATCGCTTGACATCGACGACGACAATTTGGCACTCTCTCCAGTGCTCGGTGCAGTGGAGGACGGCCCACATGATCATTTCTCGGATGACGATATCAACTTGCTTTTGGCCAGGGCTCGTGACCTGGCTCAAGATGATGCACAAACTGATGTCAGTGCCTCTGCTTTGATGATTGCGGCATTGACTGACGCACACCCTCATCCAGTCGGCAAGGATCCAAAGGACATTGTGACGCCAAAGAATAGACGCCAAATGCTCAAAAGTGACGAGCGTGACCTCTGGATCGAGGCAGAGCAGCGAGAGATTGCAAACTTGCTGGAACGCGGCACTTGGGAACTCGTCGATACCGAGCCAGGCCAACCAGTAATCGGAAACATGTGGCGATACAAGCTCAAATTGAACCCAGATGGCTCGATCGACAAATTCAAGGCGCGCCTTGTCGCGCACGGGGACCAGCAAGAGGAGCATGTTGACTTCTCGGAGACCTTTGCTCCCGTTGCAAAGTTCACCACGATTCGCACCCTGCTAGTCATTGCTGTCAACAAGGGTTTGAAGGTCTGGCACATGGACGTTGTTGGCGCTTACTTAAATGGATACTTGTCAGAGAAGGTCTTCATGCACGAGCCAATTGGCTATGAGAGTGGAAATGGCGCTGTTTGCCGTCTCAAGCGCACGCTATATGGTCTCCGACAGTCTGGTCGCGAGTGGTATATTGTCATGTCGGAGTTCCTGTTGTCCTATGGATTCCTGCGATGCGAGCATGAGCAAGGCTTGTTTGTTCTCAGAGGTGGAGATATTCGGCTTGTCCTCTATGTCGACGATCTATTGATGATTGCTGAGAACGACAGCGCCCTGGCTGATTTCAAACAGGCATTGTCAACAAAGTGGGACATGACAGACCTTGGTATTGCCACACAATTTTGTGGCATGGAGCTATCCTACGCTTCTGATGGCAGTATCACCCTGAGTCAAGCACGTTACTGTCGGGAGATTTTGAAGCGCTTTGGACTCGAGTCTTGCAATGGTACACACACACCAATGATGAGCGGCCTATCGCTCTCTCAAGCAACATGTGATCCCACACCAGCCGAACGAGAAGAGATGGCAACCATGCCGTACATGGCCGTCATCGGGAGCTTGATGTACCTTATGACCGCAACACGACCAGACTTGGCACACTCCATGGGCGTCCTAAGTCGTTTCATGGCAAAGCCGAGTTATGAACATTGGCGGGCAGCGAAGCAACTCCTACGCTATGTGCAGCACACGAAGGATGTAGGTCTTGTCTTCAAGAAGGGCGACTTGGATGTGCACGTGTACTCAGACTCCGACTATGCCGGCGACCTTGACAACAGCAAGTCAACCAGTGGGTACATTGTCATGCTCGGCCCAAACTGCGTTTCTTGGAGCAGTCGGAAGCAGGAAGTCATTGCGCAGTCTACAAAGGAGGCAGAGTACATTGGGCTGGCCAACGCGACAAAGGAGCTCGAATGGGTCAAGATCATCGTGCAACACCTACTGCACGACTTCAAAGCCACCGATGCGCGCTTGACATTTCACATCCATGGCGACAATCAGGGTGCTATCGCCTTGGCAAATGATGCTCGCTTCCACACCCGCACCAAGCACATACGGACGAAATATCACTTTGTGCGAGACTGTGTACGGCGTGCTCGCATGTCACTCGGATACGTTGCTACTGGAGACATGATTGCAGATCTGACAACCAAAGCACTAGGTCGGCAGAAATTGCAAAAGTTCATGGCAATGCTCGGCCTTCGTCGCAAGACTAGCTAGCCTCATGGACGACAATGAGCTAGGTGGAGTGTTGTGTTGAGACGTTGATTGTTTCAGGAGCTCATTGATGATGCGACGATCAGGGGCCCAAGCTGACACGCTGGCAGGTTGAGGACATAAGTAGAGCGGCTGCGCTGCCTTTAGTCTAGCAGAGGACTAGTAAACTCAAGAAGTATTAGCTGAACAGCGAAACACCTAAACACCCGAAGACAAGGCTCATACTACCTCTTAAGTTTACTAGTCCTCTACTAGACTAAGGGCAGCGCAGCCGCTCTACTTATGTCCTCAACCTGCCAGCGTGTCAGCTTGGGCCCCTGACCGTCGCATCATCAATGAGCTCCTGAAACAATCAACGTCTCGACACAACAGCTTCGAATTCCCGCAACAGCTATCCTGTAACCTCCTTGTGCGGTGATACTGTGCTTCGAAGCCTTTCCCATAAGTTCGTGTTCTGCCATCACTACGCAACGCCAGCGCAAGGCTCATAACCTGTCAGACCTATTCGGGGTTCGCATCGCATTCCCGTTGAGCCAGAAGTGATGAGTCCCTAGAGGACACCGCTGCAGCTCTTTGAACCCCGAATCCAAGGCCTCATCCAGGAGTCAGTGCTCATCAGGAGACACTTCCTGGACCCAACTTCGAATCCCGCAGAATCTCGAAGCTCATTTTATATCTAACACAAAGCAGGATGAGTGTTGATCAAGACTCACACCTTGAAATAATGAGCTGCCCATGCCGGTTTCATGCCAATCGAAGTTTGAAGTTACAGACAGTCAAAATGAAAATTATGAATTCGCATGCCCTGTGCTAGTCCCTAGGAACGTGGCGTGGTTTTATCTTAGCTGATATACAGAGCGAGGCAGTCAAGGGCATAATAATTTGACCTTTTGTCACGTTCTGGGTATTTGCACTGTGACTCTCGAATCTGTCTTGTGCTTGCTCAAGTTCATCCGCCTTGGACGACGACCTGCACGCGCACCAATGTCACATTCGTTCTCTTCTCTCTCTTGTATTCCATTCTCTTATCCTGTCTCTCTTTAGCGCTCCTTCTCTTTTCTTATCCCTCATGTCGGGAAAATAGGTACGCCTCGAGAGACTGTGGCGGGGTGCTCTGACGTCTTCATTTTCAGCAAGCTGAGCAGGACTTCAGCCTGCGCCTGAGCCTTAGTGCTGCTCGTCTATTTGTGATTAAAGCCTCCTGCCGGCTGGATTCCCACCAGAAAGTGGTTCAATTGACGCAGAGCCTGACACCGAGGAAGCCTCTGTCTTCTGGACTTGCAACAACGCGAAGGTGGCGCTCAAGCTTGCAACCCTGCTCACTGCGCCAGTCAGCATGGCAAGCGCAGATTAGGCAGTTGATCCGGGACTTCATAAGCTAGAAGTCATTATATGGCTGATGGGGTCGGCTCCTTCGCTGTGAGAGCAGTTCGTGCTGCCCTGCTCAATTCTCTAGCTCCACGCCTAGCTCGCTGGGCCATATTGGGGCTTTCACTGTGAACGAGCCCATCCTGTCAGCCATGCTGACTTCCAACTTGCGATATCCCAGGTAAACTGCCTAACTCGCGCTTGCTATGCAGGCTGATGAAGTGAGCAGGGTTGCATTTTTGAGTAGAAACTGCGCGTTGTTGCAGATGAGGATGACAAAGGCTTCCTCGTTCACGAGCTCTGCATCGATTGGACCATTCGACTATTGGATTTCGAGGTCCTGTACTGAAAGTAGGGTTGGAGATTGTGTAGGTAACAGCGCCACCGAAGATCTGCACTGCGAAGTTGACAAATGCTGCTAGTCATTGTAAAGCTGTCTTGGTACCAACGTGGGAGTTTGTCAATTCCTCAGCTGCTGTACTACCCAGTATCATCCAGCGAGCTTGCCGTGGAGCCAGAGCAGTGATGAGATCATGCTACGGTCCATACTCCATGCACATATCAAGCGCTCTAGATTGTGCCTTATTTCGTACACCTAGCTAGCGAGCAAAATATGCTGCAGACAGCAGCTCAGCTGGCCGTGTGGCTCTACTCTCTGCAGCACATTTTGCTCGCTTCGTGTGAGCTGCTGTCTGCAGCATATTTTGCTCGCTAGCTAGGTGTACGAAACAGATGGACCCAAACAGATCTCAGAAGCTCAAGAGCGCCCATCTTGCTGTAAATTTCAAACGTGCTGCAGAAGGTAGAGATAGATATGGCATCAGAAAGCCTGGGTGGTGCAATGACGATTGAACCTTGTGGATATTTGTGAAATGGCTGTCAATCGCCAGCATAAGCGTCGTTCGATAAATGGGACGCAACATGTGCTTCTGCGACATGCCAACGGCTGTCCGAGCCATAGCAACGCCGAAAATCTATGCAAAATTTAAGGCGAATAAACGATCGTAATCGGCCTTGGACGTGGAACTTAGACGAGACTGTTGCTTGACACTCAAGATCGTCTGATTCACTAGTCGAGTAGAGAAGGCTGTATTACTTTGAATTCAACAAGGACGGATCAGGCCATATTCTTTGCGACGCCCGCGCCACGCCGAGTACTACTGCATCACGCGCTCGGTAGAACCTTCTGGTTTTGCGATGAGCATAGGTGGCTGGCCACTCGGTCGGCATTGTCGTTATAGATTGCGTCAAGTACGGGCAGTAGATTTATTCCCAGCTGATTTGAGCATTGACCCGGCGATTGATCATTGTGCATAGATAATTTGTGTCTGTCGCTGAAAACCATACTCAGTAGTGCCATCAGCAAATTGAGAAGGCCGAAGACAAGTGTAGGTGAAAAGCAATGAGCCATCACACAACCGTCGTGTGGTAGAGGGTCCAAATTATCATGTCACATATACGCCAAAAGGAAAGAAGCATCGTCGTGAACACAGCGACACTAGAGGCCTTCGGAGCTCGAGAATGCCGTTATAAATGCTGCCAACACCTTCCACCATCTTGATGACAGGTCACAATACAAGGAGATCGGAGCGAGCAAAGACCTCGCTGCTTGACAAGCCGATCCACATCTCATTCATAGCAAGTGCGAGAAAAGCGCACCAGCTTCTTCCCAGCATCTCCGGCTCGAGACAGATTGAGCATCAGCGTTTCGATGGAGCTCCTGCCCCTAATGTCCATGTCAGAGTCAGGCAACATGTACAAGTCGCGACATGCTGGTAACTCCATGGTCTCGAGCTCGTCGTCAAAGGGTATCTTGCGCTCCTGCGATCACTGTGGATCTGCTCTTCGGCATTGACCACATCAAGTTCGTGTTGTTTCCGCTGTATCAGGCTTGATAAATCCAGTGCTTCCGAGCACGGGGCAATTCACGACGGCAGTACTTGTACTTTACGCCGGCAGCTGCAGACATTGCTAGGCGGTGAAGTCGTGTCTACGCAGAAACACTTTGTCCAGAGGTTGCAAAATGATGATCAACCAGTGCGAGAAGGCCCAGAGGTTCGTAGAGCATACCACATTGGCAATCCTAAACCACAACACCACAAATGACTAATGGACTGACCACCCAATCATCATCGCTTCATCTCTGGCAACTTGCCGCGTTGTTTTCTGCTCTCTCACCCTTTGCCTATCGACAACGCTGACCGCGTTATCTCTGCTCGCTATCTGGCTCGTCATCTTCTCTGCGATGCCCTAGCACGTTGTCTCTTGACCGGTCTCTTCTTATCCGACCTTGACCACAATATGAGCCGCTAATGCCACGAACAAGGTCTTTTTTGCAATGAGCTCGAGCTGTGGCCTACTTGTGCTTTGAGCGATGGGTCGGCTGTACACAGCAGGAAGACGTCGTCGAACACTACAACCCTGGTTTTCCGCAAGCCTGTCTGCAAGCAGCGCCTTCAAGCATTGAGCGATGCAAGCGCAAGCAGCGTGATCAAGCAGGAGGCCTTCATGTCGTTCAGGAGTTGTTTCGTTGCCAAATTCGCCTGGACGTGCTCATGGTGTAAGTGAGACTGGAGAATACAGTGCAGGACATACTTTGATACAGATGCGTGATGCGCTCCAGACTGGACAAGTTGTCATGCAGATTGGAGCTCTGACGGTAGTAAGCTTTGAGTTACTTGTTATACGGATGAAGCTTTGGCAATGGTGTTGCAATCGCAGACACGGATAGAAACCAGTGCAGTGTCTGAGTACATTTCTATCGTACTATTCCTTGTGCTTCCCCATGAACCGCTCTGCATAGTCCAACAAAGTGTCCACGCCAGATGGGATTGAGCTCGCTCGATCACGGAAGAACCCGTTGGCTGACCTCAAAGTTGAGATAACGGAAATCAATTGAGGTAAGAAGGTCTTTTTTGCGTACCTGAAGTGTTAGCCTCTTGAAATCTACCTGTGCTGCACATGCCAGAATCCGCTCAGCAGGGCGACGGTAACAGATACGAAGATCAGGGTGTAGAGATGAACTAGCTTTTGAAGGCGGCTGTGGGATGTTTCCAGCTGCCGCAAGCGCGCCTCAAGCTTGTTGACATCAGAGGGAGACATGAGTTTTGTGGGGTCTTGGAGCAGGTAGCAGAGCAGTAGATGGAGCAGCAGATGAAGCAGCAGACAGAGCAGCAGACAGAGCAGCAGATGAAGCAGCAGATGAAGCAGCAGATGGAGAAAGGTCTGGTGTCCGGCTCAGGAGCCTTGGACTGAAGACACGTGCAAAAACAGCACACAACAATGTCAGAAGCAAAATAGCGCAACCAGACCACAGACAACCAGACCATGGCTTCCCTGGACTCCTACCCGCAGACATGCCCATCCGCTGGACTAGGTTACCCCGGCAACCTCACTGCAGAGCAACAGACGAAACTGGAACAGTTGCGCAGCGAACTCGTGGCAGAAAGCTACAAGGAACGGACAGATGATGCATCTCTTGTAAGGCCATTTGTTTAGCATGCAGCCATTGCTGACTACCTAGCTACGGTTCTTGCGGGCACGCAAGTTCGACGTTGCACTGGCGAAAGCCATGTTCATCGACTGCGAAAACTGGCGAAAGAGTTTCGGCGTGGACGAGCTCAAGCGCTCATTTGACTTCAAAGAGAAGGAACAAATCAGCAAATTCTATCCTCAGTACTATCACAAGACGGACAAAGATGGTCGTCCAATCTACATTGAGCAGCTTGGTGGTATTGACCTCAAAAAGATGTACGAAATCTCCACGCATGAGCGCATGATTCAGAATCTGGTCGTTGAGTATGAAAAGTTCACCGACAACAGACTGCCTGCCTGCTCACGCATGAAGGGCGAGTTGGTCGAGACGAGTTGCACCATTATGGACCTCAAGGGCGTCGGCATCACCTCCATTTCAAGTGTCTACTCCTATGTCAAGTCGGCCAGTGCCATCGGTCAAAATTACTATCCGGAGCGCATGTAAGTGTCTCGACTAGTGATCGCATTTGACTAATCTGACAGGGGCAAGTTCTACATGATTAACGCACCTTGGGGCTTTTCTACTGCATTCGGTATGATCAAGAGTTTGTTGGATGAAGTCACCGCAAAGAAGATTCACATCCTTGGCTCGCACTACAAGGATGAACTGCTCAAGCAAATTCCTCCTCAGAACCTGCCCAAGAAGTTTGGTGGAACGAGTGAGACAGCAGGTCCAGTCGAGCTCTCTGATGAAGGGCCATGGACTGATCCAGCATTCGCATCTCCAGCAGCTACGGCGACTGAGCCGAAGGCGGCACTCATCAGTGGGACTGCCACTACCTCTGCGGCGAGTCCTGCAGCAGGCACGGCAGCGGCGATCTAGAGCGTAGGGTCATAGCATTCATTCTAGAATTCTAGAGAGTCGGATTCAGTCTCATCCACCACACTGCTGGCAATACTTGGTCCAGTCAACGCCTGCAATGTTCGGGCATGCTCCAGCTGATGCGCATTGAACTTGCGTTTCCTCTTGATCCCTGTTGCAGAGAGGACAGTGTTGCGCGTGAGTCGACCTCCGTGCTGTTGCGTATAGAGCTGTTCCATGTGTTCTTGTTGCATCTCACATTGTGTCAATATATTCACGAAGGGGCCCAATTCTGCACAGACTATCAATGTGGATCGTTGCCATGTCATGGGAGCGCACAGATGATCTGGAGATCTAGGTTCAGGATCCAAGATGTTTTGACATGCAGCCCTGATTTTGACCGCTGGCTGACCCGATTGAGCTGCGTTCTTGTCGTGATGCAAAGGACAGTCGTGTTCGATATTGTACCACCGGTCTGGCAAAGAAGCGCCTTGAAAATGAGACTGCAATCCACACATAGGATCATTGTCACCGTGCCAAAGACCTTGGTATCTGCCAGCAGGCTCGCTAACAATCGGATGGCCACTCAAATCGTCGATCAGAGAGGCTCGAGCTCTCGTGATCTCTTCATTCTCAGATTCAAACACTATATCTTCTTCAACGAACCTCGAGCGAGTTTGTTGAAGCAAGATGTCGGCCAGTGAGGCCATTTCGGAGACTTGAGCAATAGCAAGTCGAATCTGTGTGGCGCCGAGAGACGAGCTGCTTGATTTCAAACTGACTACCTCTGTTTGGGCATGACGTATGTAGTTCCTGTCCAGCTGAAGTTGCGCCAACGATGCACGTAAGTCGTGTCTGACGAGCGTGGCGCTAGTCATCGCTGGTGTGACCTCAGGAGCGACGAAACCTTGCCATTTGGAGATGGTAGACACGTGCGCAGCTACCTGCTCAACAGGAGGCACATCGAAGTGAAGCAGAACCTTTTTGTCTGCAAGTGGCCGTGGAAGCAGGCTGACATCGTTGCAAGTGAGAAGCAGTGGGCGACGAGCCGTAGCAATGAGCGCAAAAATTCCCGTCCAAAACTCCTTGTCCTCTGCGAAAATGACATCGACATCTTCAAAGAGCAAGACACACAGCGCGCCAGCTTTGCCGTCATTACTCTGGTTGAGCAGGTGACTTTGTGCAATCTCCCCAACAGCATCTTTGATGTCTTTGTGGCTGCGCTTCATGCCAGCGTGAACTTCAAATATCTCATAGTGTAGTTCGTCACACAAAGCTCGGATTGTGGCGCTCTTACCACTGCCGGGTGGTCCACCTAAAACCACAACATTGGACTGCCAAATATCTTCAGCTCCAGGCGGCAATGGCGGGACAGACAAGGCATGAGCCTCTTGTTGCGAGAAGGGTTCAGCATCGTCAGTACAGGGGACAACTTCTTCATCGTCGCTTTCTACTATCCAGTCGTCTAGATCGTCCGCTCCCTGTTCGTCGTGCAACCGGGTTGCCAGCTTCAACCTCGAGCGATTGGACAGTCGACGAGATTGTAGCCATGATCGAAGGCAGTGCACTTGTCGCTCATTGCCAAGAATTTGGTCTGCGTGCTCTGGCGCGTAGCGGGCACTAAGCATGGAAGCTTCGTCTTCGGAACCATTTTTAGGGGCGACGGCCCTAGGCACCGTAGAAGCACCATTTTGTGACACTAATTCGAAATTGTACCCACAAGAATTGCATCGTGCACATTCGACACGAGCATCAGAGTCAGGGGAAAAGGCAAATGCAAAGACGGTCGCTTCCGGTTCCAGCTTAGAACGCTTCCTCTTTCGTGAGGTGCTCTGCGAGAATGCAGCTAGCTTTTCCTCTGATTGCGAGACGACGTGCATGTCCGCCCGTGAAGGTTGTGGAGCATCTTTGAGCTTTGGCAACGAGCTTAGCAGTTGCAAATCGTATGCAATACGTTTGCTGATAGGCCTGTCTGTGGCAATCGCCTTTTTGAAGAATGCATGGGGTTCCCGAATGACACTCTGTACAATAGGCTCATTCGCTCTGACCTCCTTGTCCGTCTCCACGCCTACGCTCTTCTGACCAAAGCTCTGCTGGAAGAATGGATGTGGTTTGCGGTGAGGCTCTGGCTTGAAAGTCTTCTTTGGCTTGACAGGCTCGACAAACTTTCCAGCGTAAGATTTGGCAATCATTGCTCTCCATCGCTGCGGATCGATGCGAAGGACAAGGCGGCTGTCGAAGACCGGCTTCTTGGTAGGCGACTTGATCCCGGCCCATGCGCGCAATGTGTTCGTTTGACGTGCCTTTTTCGGCGGCATTCCATGAGCGGTCAGCACAGCTACTTGCTCCTCCGTGTAGAGTCCCCACCAGTCTTTTACTGCCTCAAGCAAGCTAATGTGAAATGCCTCCTAGTGCTCGAGCGCGTCTTTGGTTGTCGCGCGACTTGCGCCATGAAATTCCCCGGCAGAAGTTGCGCGGGCAAGCAAACATCCACATACAACACCTCAGGCAACCTGCAGAGACATAGACTGGTCCTTGCTTCTGCTCGTATACATCTGCGCATCTCAAGCGATATCAACTGGTCCATCCGGCTGCTTCAACAAAGAAGCCTAACTCAAACACAAGTCAGCTACAGCGTACAGCTCCATATATAGCTCTTTCGGCAACAGTATCAGGTATTGAAGGCTCAGCGTTCACTGAGAATTGCTCTGCCACGAGATCTGATCGGCCTAGCAGACAGCTCGCCGTGCGCTTCACGTCGTCATGTCCAGCGACGGCGATAATGTATCGCACATTGAATCCTGGACGGCTGAGGAAGTCTCAGCGTTCCTTGCCGGACTCGAGCTTGCCCAATATGATGATGACTTTGCAGAAAATGGCATAACCGGTGATATACTGGTACATCTTGACCACGAAGCGCTCAAGGACATTGGCGTTGTTAGTGTCGGACATCGCCTTGCAATACTGCGCAAGGTCTATGACCTCAAGATCAGGGATGGCGTTCAGATTGAACCCGAACACTTTGTACCTGCCTGTAAGCTGTCTGAGCCTACTTGTTCACATGCTAAAGTATAGCTGCTTCCGGGGCAGACACGCTCGAGGCCCCTGCTTCGCTGACAGATGTCTCGAAAGATCTACTGACCATCACATCAGCAATTCAACAGCGCGGTATGCCAAACTCACATTATGAATCATCTTCTGACATGTTTAGATGAACGTTTGGCAGCCTCGGATGCAGAAGTCAAGCGGCTAAGCGAATCCTTGGCAAAACTCAAGGAGCAACTCGCACCAATATTCAAAATGGCCAAAGAAATGCAACCTTTGCCTACGCCAGATCTCTCTTCCCCTGCTCAAGCGATACCGCGCAAGTTTAGCACAAAGAAACTCTTCTTGGGCTCAGCACCAAAGCAAATATCACCGACACACCCTCCTGCGCAATACTTTTACGGTGAGCCAGAGAGTCCGCGATCGCCAAGCCGCACGTTAGATTCCCCTGCTTTGCGTAGTCAGACTCCAGCGGGTATAGCGAGCACGCAGCACCTCGAGGTGGTTCCTCCTAGGCTGCCCCCTCCTCCAAGACCTCCGCCACCTGGTTCGTCGTATAGCGCTTCGCCCAATTCGACTCCCTCGAGCAGCAGTAAGCGAGCTGAAGAACATGCAGCTGCTGCCAGTGCCGCAGCAATGGACGCCTTTAAGTCATTCCGGGTAGGTCTAGACGACCCTTGCTCGAAAGTGCTTCCTGCTGCCTTGAAGAAGTACAAAATCAACAGCGATTGGCGCGAATATTCGCTCTTTATATGCTATCAAGATCAGGAGCGCTGTTTAGGCCTAGATGAGAAGCCTCTCTTGGTTTTCCAAGAGCTGCAACGCGCTAACAAGTCCCCGGTATTTATGCTGAGGAAGCAGAATGGCCAAGAAGAGCAAGAGCGATTTTAGTGATTTGGGGAAGAACAGATCTTGTCGTAGGCATTTGTATGTACTCTCAATGTCCTTGGAAATGTCAAAGGTGTAGACTCTTTCCGCTAAAGCCTAAAGTGTACCTGGTAGGCTGGTACTCGTACATGTACAGAGTCAAATCTTGGAAATCTGAGCGCGCACAACAACCGCGACCGCGCTCAAAACCTTCAACTTGACAAAGAGAAGCCCATGGGCATCGCCTGATTCCTCTCATGGCAGCTTCTGAAGTTGGTGCATCTATTGAGTACCTTGTCAGCTTGAGGACGGCTCTTGTGAATTTGCTCGAAGAGTACACAGCAGATCAGGGAGACGTCCTCGAAGACCACGCCCACACCTTTCTTCCCCTCCTCGATACAAAGGGGCCCTCGGCTGCATCTCGCAAGCAGATTGAAAGCGGCAAATGTGATATTGACGGCGAACCATGTGAACTCAACAAGGAATTCATCGACAAGTGCCTGGCTCTCTCGAAACATTTAGAGTTGGACGAAGTCCGTGCGGCGGAGCTTTTGCAAGAGGGAGCTTTGTCCAGTACAAAGTACGACAGACCGCCCTTTGCCTGTGCAGTCTTTCTTTACCATACTAAACGCCAATTGCTACTCGACTGCATGCGCCTTGTGTTGGAATCAGCAGCCGACGAAAACATCGACAGCGCTGTGCAGCAAATCTGCGTCAATTTCATTGACCGCGTCACTTCCGGAGACGTGAAAGCATTCATTGACGCCTGCCTTCGACAGCTGCAGCTCCTGAAGCGTCAATATCAGGAGATTGGCGATGGATCTGAGGCGATGAGGGTGCTTCGCGTCAATGAGCCCCAGCAAGACGATGAAATGTTCCAGACACTCATCCTTGATCAATACGAGTGTCTCGTCCTATTGCTCTGCAATTTCTGCAAGCTCCATCCGGAAGAGCATCACTTCATGTTCAGTCAGCTAGAATCCTTGTCTCAAACCAGTAAGTGGTCGGAGTTTGTTTCTCTGGATTTGATTCTGATTGCGCGCTCGGTACAGAACCTCTCTGCAAGCAGTAGTAGTGTCGTGGCAAGCAGGACCATTCAGCACGACTTGCTTTCCGCTACATTTCGCAAATTGATTGCAAAGCTGTCGGCCGAGTCAAAATGGTCGAATCTCCCTCTCAGGTCTATTCTTCAAGCCATCGTTGCAAGCGAGCTTAATGGTCTTTGTCGCGACCTAGAAAGAGATTTTGCTTCATTCGACTATGACCGGGATGTGGCATCGCTTTTCAGCTCGGCCCTTGAAGGCAACGTATTTCAGCATATGCTGACTTCTTACCAGTTTGCGACTTGCGACGTGAGCTCTACGAGTCCATTTGCCATTTTTATTGAACAGGGAGCGTACTCATTCTACCAGGCATCTGCTCATCACAGCAAGCGCATTCTGCTCGTGGCAGCATTGACGGAATGCTACCGATCCTTTGAGCACGCTTTTGTGACGAACCTGCCGGATCAGCTCAAAACAATCAAGTTACGAGCTGAAGATGACGAGACAGCTGACGATGAGCTCACGCCGCCTACAGAGAGCGGCCCTCGGCATCTCGAGCTCTTCTTTGGGCTGGTCCATACATTGGCTGTCGATGGGCCTGAGCATAATCGCGAGTTTTGGGACGATCCTGATGGCGACTTGCATGGATTCCTGGTATGGGGCTCTTATTGCGAGGTACCAAGCATGATCTATGCGTATTGTATGATGCTGGGCGCGCTCATAGCGGATCCTTTCGGCTCGAATGCTGCATTGACCTTTCTCAGCGCCACGCAATCGCAGCCCGATGCTGGGCAGCTTTTGCCGTCATCCACAGTCTCTTGGCCTTTTCTTTTCGATTCCTTCAGGTATTACATACGGCACCTGAACGGCAAATCGAACGCTTTGTACCAGCAGGACATCCTTGAAGTGGATGCTCAAAACAGTCTCATCTTGAAGTCCTATCTTTACGTGGCTCGTCAGCTCTCGCTCCACATTTCGGAGCAGCAACACGTTGTTGACCTAGATTCCAAGTTTGACTGTCTTGCAAGCCTGTTTCAATTACTCAGTTGCCCTTTACCCAAACCCCTCTACGCAGAGATCATTGATACAATCTGCGCAATGGCAGCACGGCAACACAATCTACAGATCAAATCATGGAAGCTGTTCGAGACATGGGTTGGTTCTGGGTTGGCGAATCTCCAACAAGAGCTTGCCATCAAAGCTCGAGCACGAGAGCAACAACAACATGGCCTGGATGCCTTGCTGTTCTTTGCAAAGAGTTCACCAGATTTGACAAAAGCAATTGTCAACTTTCTGCGTGTCCAAAATCACTGCATCACCAATTTGGCCTTTCAGCAATTGTCTATGAATGGCAGTGCAAATCAGGGACTTCAGTATGGCGTGGCGCGTTATGTTGAGGTCGTCTTTGATCTTCTGGAGCACGTATGCGCCGTTGATAACGACTTGTCTGCCATTACGAGAATTGAGCTGATGCATGCGTGCATGGCCTACTTTGAAGAGTCCCTTGATGCCGTCGGTCCGTCCTTGCTTCTATTATCTAAAGGCAGTACAGCTCTTGGGGTTATGGGCATAAGTGGAGCCGCTCGGGAGCAATACATGACCCTGCATCCCGCCACGCGAGTGCTTTCGCTGTTCGCGAAGGGCACTGGAAGCAAGCACTTGTTCAATTTGGTGGAGAGTCATAATATACAAGATGCAACATTACGCGCGAAGTTGGAACCTTGTTTGGAACAAGGGCTTAAGGTCTTGGACCATGTGCTCTTCCTGACTCCTCTGTTTGCAAATCTCGAAGAATGGACTCACCTGCCCAAGGCAGAGATGATGACTGGTCTCTATGAACGCTTGTTGAGCGACCCGAGTCTCGTGGTTCACTTATGCAGCCTGTGCGTCTCTGCATCCCAAAGCCTGACCTTGCCAGCTTTGGCGGTTCTCAGACAAATACTAGCATCTTGCGGGGATGATCATCAGCAGCGTGTGCTCAGCATGCTGGTGTCTGTCGACCATGTCAAACCCATTCTTCTAGGATTCGCCCAGCTCATCGAGTTGCATATGCTCGAAGGTGCTGCGTCGGAGACTGGAACAAAATCACTGCTGAATCTCATACTTGACGATTTGATAAAGCATCAAGGCCGAATTTGTGTCGCTCACTTTATCCTTGGATTTCACGTCAGTAACAATGCGAGTGTACAAAAGGGTGATGACCCTGGCCAAGTTGGCTCTGGATCATCCGTACTTCATGCGGTGATCCAGGCTGCAGCGAGCCCTGACACACAGCCCGAGGCAGCCCTCCTAGCTATGCAGATTCTGATGCAGCTTGTTGAATTTCCAATGACTGTGTCTCTGGTCTTTGAAGAGGCTTTGCCATTGCAAATCACACAGGATGCTCTGCAGGCCATGTCCCGCGCCACTGATAGCGATCTGGCTGATAGTCATTTTGTCGCTTTACGCCATACTCTAGATTATCGAGCCGCATTTCAGCGCTACGCAACCAAGGAGCTCCTGTATCTTGAAGCTTGCGATGCCAAGACTGACAAAGTGGCCCTGCTCAACATGCTTGCCTCTCCCAACTCTGAGCATACCGACGAGAGTGGTCGTACACAAGCGCCCTTATGCTCCTTTATGGATGTTTTCCAGACACGCCTACCGACCCTGCTCGTGCCGCCTCCCAAGTACTTTGTCTTTGAGGCGTTGTCTGTACTGTTGACGGAAGACCCAGACGCGCTACGAACAGTTACAACTGCTGTCAATTGTCGCCTAGAACAACTTCGTGGGGGTCTCGGCAAGGAACATGTTGCGGACGCAGTCGCCGAAGCAAGAGAGCTGTGTACATATGCTGCAAATTACCTCGCAACATCGAAAGCTTATGCGACACTCGTGGCGACCCGTCAATCTTGGACCAATTTGGCTGTCTCGGTGTTGGACTCCGCCTCAGACTCGCAGCCAGATAGAAGTGCCTTCCTATCTGTTGAATTCTTGGAGCTCCTGCTGCCCAGTACAATCAAGGCATTGGCGGAAACTGATGTTGATATCGAGACAATGGTAGATGCCGCCTGCTTGATTGTCACGCGATCTCATCTGTTTGCCATATCTCCCGAGCAGCAACAGCATTTTCAGCGAACTCTGCTCGTTGCCGCACTACACCCAGCCGCCTCGAATTCTCTCAGAGAAAAGCTCTATGTCGCAATTGCTACGCTCGTTAATCAAGCTCTTGTCTCAAAGGAGCCTGATCATCTCAAGCTATCCCACTTGGCTTTGCGTCCTTCATGTGCCAAAACTGTCGACCAGCTGTGTCAAGGAGTAACTCAAGCTGAAGGACTATTGCAATTGAGCGCATGCATTTTGCTTGATGCGGTCATCACGCTCTGTGATCTGTTTGAGCCTGGTTACATGCCTCAAATGCTAATTCGTTCGAACTTATTGATGCAGTTGATTAATCACTTTGCTCGGTACCTTTTGTCTTCTGATGCAGATTTGGATATTACCGAGCGTCAGTTCGACCTTCTTCTTCGTCTGTGCATGCAGAAGGAATTGGCAACTGAAATTGTACAACGCTCACATCTCTTTGACGCGCTCATCGCAGGCAGTGCATCACGAACCGATGGTGAGTGCTTGTTCTCGAATGGACGCACACTAATGCTAGATATTCACGATTTGACCAGGGCACCAATAGCAGTAGCGACCATGAGGCTGGTCGCCACCTGCTGTATTACACTGAAGCCCGCGCAGGCGCTGCAACTTCTTGACAAGTATGAGAAGGTTCTTCGAGATAGTGCCATGCGCTACAAACAAGCTATGCAACAAAATGGACAGGAGGGGTGGACAAGCATGGCGTCATTATGCAGCTTACTGGACGAGATGATGCAGACGATGCGCTAAATCTTCGCTTGAACTTTGACCGGTGCCTTGGATTGCTCGAGGAGATTGTCGAGATTCTAAAAGTTAGCAATGTAGAAACGAAGCAAGCATACCCGGAGAATCTCTGATATCTTCCTGTCAAGTGGCTCGAAAGCTGCAGTGACAATTGCCGGCTGATGTCTCATGGACTGTTGAGCTACCTGATGCCGAGCCTGGTCTTGGATGATGAGCATGAACGTCTTGTAGAATTTGTCGTCCTTCACATGCGACGCGAGAGCTGCGTCAGTGATGGCTGGATCTAAGTGCTGCACGAGCTGCGAGGAACTGCGCCGTGTCTCGAGCATCTCCATCTCATCGACAACCCCCCTGTGGCGAGGCTCATCAATGAAGTCTGCTTTGACGGGATCGATCGACATTAGTTTCGAAGAACGCATCTCTTGGACGCCCGCAGGCAGTTCAATGTCTCTGGACACCCTGTGCTCAGCGAGAGCATCTTCCACCACAGCTTGTTCTTGGGCCGCTCGGGCTGCAGGTGGCTGAGACTGTAATTGAGTCGGTGGCAAATGCAGATTGGCAGTTGTATCTTTTGAGGAGCTCTTGTCAATTGGCGCTTCAGAGACCAAGTTTGGAGGCGCATCAACTGGCTCAAACTCTTTTGCACCGTACCGAGCTGCACCGAGCGTGGAAATTTCAGTCGACTCCGTTAGTGCCTCCTTTCTGCTTTTCTTTTTGAAAAGGCTGCCAAAGACGTTCTTCTTCTTCTTGTCCTTTGGAGATTCGACTTTTGAAGAGTTGTCCGACAATATTGACTTGACTGAACCGATGGATCCTTGGCTGCCGCTGCTGTTGTGGCTAGGCTGACGGGCAATCGGTGCATTAGGTTCTTCAGTCTCGCCACGCTCTGTCGCTTGGCTCTTGGCATACTCAGGAGTCAGGGTCAGCTTCTTTGTTGGCCTCGTGAAGGACAAGTCTGCTGATTGCAAGTCGACGTCTGCAGTGCCATTGGTGACATGACGAATTGTCGCTTGTGGAGATTGAGCGTTTTGTGCTTCTCTAGCTTGCTCTGCTTCTGCTTCTTCTAGCTCGCGCTCTTCGTCGGTATCATAGTAAACATCATAGACGACAACAGTCGGCGCTGCAAAAGCCACACCCCTTGAGGCCTTACGATTTCTGCGCAGACTGAATTTGCTGGGCTTTGGGGCGGCTTGCACAATATCATCCAAATGACTGGCACCTTCGCCAACATTTCTGTGCTTGTTGTAACGCGCTAGCCGTTCTGGAGGTGTCTCGATATGTTCTGCAGGAAGGTAGCCGATACTTTGATCCTTGATGTTGCGCACGAGCCACCAGTACGAATTGGTGTCGTCGAGCAAGACAAGTGTATCGCCCTTTTGGCATGTTGCTTGTCCCTCGACCGTGGCTAGGAAAGTGTGCAGCGCATAGACAAAATTGAAGTCTATGTTTTCGTCTGGGATGGTTGGCGAAGAGGAGATAGAGCTCGCCAGCTCTTCGTCGTCAAACTCATTGTCGCTCATGTCTGCAGAGCTCTGTCCCGCGGCACAAAGATACAGAGGTCTTTTATAGGTTTATACGCAGAGCTACAGCTGTGAAGAGTACAAAATCAATGCGATGCGTCCTGCTGTCAGCGCATTAGAATCTGTGGTGGCTGGTCTGTCGCGGTCGTTGAGTTGAAGTCGCCAAATAGACGCGACAGGGGAAGCAGCAGCACATTAACAGATTGACAGATCTATAGGGAACGAGCAAGGCCCGGTCGACAAGGTAGCAAGCAATGATCCTGACGACAGACTACATGATAAATAGCCTAGTCTCAATACAAAAAGAATCTCAGGCCACAAGCAATATCTACTTACCCTCTGCTGCACGCCTCAATCGCATCTGTCGCTTCGTCTGCGTGTTGATGTACGTGCCAAAGACAAAGGCAATGGCATTGAAGAACGGCACCCAGGCTTCAGGCGCAAGGAACTTTTGTGCAAAGATGAGTGCAAGAGGAGAAGTCATCCATGAGATCTTCATAATCTAGGCCTGTTAGCAAGTGAATGAGGAGAGGTCAACGGCATACCGGCAGCAAATTAGTCCTGAGGGCACCCTTGATCTGGGCGGTGTTTCGTGCACCAGCAATGATGGCCATGCACGAGATAAAGGCCGTGTTCTGGATGGGCGAGACGATCAAATTGCTTGCAATGATTTGCAAGATCTTGTCCTTGGTGGTCGTCTTGCCTTCAAAGACCTTCTGCAGCGTCGTGACCAGGAAGTGGCTCAAAGGAGCAGAGACAAAGGCACCTGGCAAGTTAGTTTCGCATCTGATGGCTGATGTAGAGCGTACCATAAGCCATCATCTTGGGAACACGGTCAGAAACGTAAGAACCATCCTTTGTCTTCTCTCCGGCCAAGTATGAGGCAGTGACTTCCTGGATACCGTTCAATGTGGCATTTGTGATGGCTTTGGTTCGCAATGGGTGGAGAGCGAGTTGGCCGAGATATCTTGCATGTTAGCGCGCGTCAAAATGACTGCCATGGATGCACTGACTTGTGGAGGAGGGTCTGCTCTGTGGCCTTGATTGTGCTCATTGTAAGACTGCTGTAGATGGCTCTGGAGTATCGAGCGAGTGTGTATGCGGGGGGTGGCCGAGTCCAAGGCAGCAGCAAACTGAAATTCAGCGCGCGCGGAGACTTCCCCTCGGGCCGCGCCGAACAAGCTGCTACCTACACAGTCATCGGACTTGCCTACTGTCAGACGCTTAGAATATGGCAGTGTACGTGATATAGAAGCAAAGTCACTGGTGCCACATTAGTTGCCATAGCCCGAACCGTAGTTGCCTTGCGGAGGGCGCGGCTTGGCCCAATCACTCGAGTCGCCGTACGTCTGATGTCCGCTGCTCGAGGGTCCACCCTGGCCTCCGTATGACTGCTGAGGAGGAGCACTATAGCCTTGCCCATAATTCTGTGGAGAAGGTGCTGCATTACCATAGCTTTGGCCATATGAGCCTTGTGGTGCTCCGTATGCTGGCTGATTGCCGTACTGCGACGAAGGCGGTTGGCCATAACCAGCGCCATATGTACCTTGACCTTGACCTGGACCGTGACCTCCGAAGCCACCCTGGCCGGGCGAGCCATAGTCTGCGCCATACGACTGTTGCGCTGGAGCTCCGTAAGCGCCCTGCTGAGCTGAAGCACCATAGCTGCCAGACTGCTGATGCGACTGCTGGTGGGCGCTACCACCATACGTGGATTGCGAGTGTCCAGCATTCCCAGAGTAGCTGTCTGATCCATAGGCAGGAGCATCATCGTTGTTGGACGAATATTGCTGGCTGTGACTGGCAGGCGAGAAGTGTTGTGTGTTGGACGGCTTGTGGCCTCCAGACTGCTGATGAGAGTTGCCTTGTTGCCCGTGACCGCCTCCATACTGTTGCGATTGGCTGTGGCTCTGCTGGCCAGAAGGCTTATTGTAGCCAGTAGACGAGTGTGAAGAGTGACTGGCATTGCCTTGGTAGCCCTGTTGACCACTTGGAGACTGTCCATAGCTGCTCGATTGAGACTGACCATAAGCACCGCCTTGGCCGTGGCTGCTCGAGTGAGACTGGCCATAACTACCAGATTGTCCATGACCGGCAGCAGCAGCACCGGCGCCAAATCCTGCAGCACCCGCAGCCGCTTGTCCGTAGTGTGAGCCGCCACCTCCACCTGAGCCATGTGCAGCATGCGAATGTGTTGATTCCACACCAGTCGTTGCTGCCGATCCACCTTCATGGTGCAAGCCATTTCGAACACCTTGCATGGTCAATCCACTCAAAATTGTCTGCTTCTTTGAGCCGAGAGACTCTACCCATTCTTGAACTACTCTTGACATTTCCTGCTGAATACCGGAACGTCCCTGAGGCTGGGCAGGGTGGTGGAACGTCTCGAGGATCTCATCGATGAGCTGACGAGGATCAACCTGAGTATCGACCCAGGCACGAGTGACGCGCTCGACGCAGTGCTTCACAACGGCTTGAGCGACCTTGCCGGCTGGGCCATTCAAGTAGCACGAAAAGTGATCCTTGGCAAGCATGCTGTGAGTAGGGTCCGAGCAGTGAGGATCATTAAAGACTGCAAGCTGATCATCCTTTGCGGTGACGAGTGCAGAGCCCTCAGCAAGACCACCAGTGACTTTGGTGACCAGTGGCGAGATGAATGGCTGAATTGTTGACAGCACCCACACGGTCAAGGACTCTGAGATTTTGTCAATCAAGGCATTGAGACCTGGGATTTTCTCGAAAAAGGCAGAAAGACCCTTCATCAAGCGATCGCGGAAGGCCATCACAGGCTGATGTTAGCACAAGCTTGGTGATTGAGGAATTCTCACATAGATTTTGCGGAAGATCTCATCTGCGTCTGTGTTGGCTTCAGCATACATCTGTCCAGCAGTTCCTCGGTCACGCGTACCACTAGACTTGCGCAAATTGTCACTTTCCTGCGAGATACCTTGCATCTGACTGATGTCTCCAACAAGCGAGCCCGCGCCTGGAATGGAATTGACCAACCCAGAAATATCGCTGAGCAGTCCAGAGGAGCCTTGTGTCGAGGCATTGCCGAGACCTGTCTGCAGTTCTGTGATTTGGGTTTGCGAAATCTTGTCGCTTGCTTCGCCCAGAAGACTATTGTTAGATCGGTGCGAGGTGTGTTATTGACTTGCCTGTGGACGAAATCGAGACCGCCAAAAGTACCCGTCACGATGGGCCACGTAGACTTGCCATTGAGCTGAATGCCGGTAGATGTGCCAACGTGAGGGAAGACATCGCGATAGCCGAGCTCAATCAAGCACAATTCGACAAAGTTGCTGTGGGCAGAGTAATCCTCGAGCGTGTGCATAGCTTGACCAAGAAGACGAAGACTCTCGAATTCAGCAGCATCGCCTCCGTTGCCGTGCTTCGCTTCGCGGCCTAGCTCAATGCAACGTAGCAGGGAGTTTCGAACATATGCAGAGGATGTCACCCAGTGACCAGATTCATTGGCGATGTAGTTCTTCAGGCCTGTGCGTGGGTCGACTTCCAATTCGATTTGTTCAACGGGACCTCTCAAACGAGGATCAAACTTGCGAGCATCAGGCTCTTCCGGCGAAGGATACCCTTTTGGGTTATCAATGTGTTCTTCGCAGCGGTAGCATCCTAGTCGTTCGTCTGTTACCTCAAACTCTTCAGTAGCATAGCCAAACGCCATGAAGCTCATGACCCAGACGAGCAAACGGATGGTTTTGGCATCAAGCCCTTTGGATAGTGTTCCGACGTCAATAGCCTGCGAGTAGTCCCTCAAGAAGTTGCCAAAGTAGACACGCTTCACAGCCATAGCATTGAATTTGTGATTTTTGAGGGGATTGAGCTTTGATAGAAAGCCTGCAGCTCCAGATGTTGGGTACATGATGAGAGTCAAGAGGATGTCTTCGATATCTCCATGGCGGTATTTGAGACCTTCCAAGGCACCGTACGATGGTACATTGCCTGCACCAAAGGCGGTAACGCAGCCGATCAAGACTGCAGACAAGATGATAACGCGCTCCATAACTTTTTTTGGTCAGCTAGGCTCAATGGTAACGACGAAGCGTACAGAGATGATGAGAGAAGCCTTCTTATGTTCAACAAGGCCGATGGACGTGAGTGAGGTGAAACGTGTTGGGTGTGGTCACTGTGGTGTTCTGGTGACTGTGCGATCGATTCTGGGGCAGTCACAATCCGACCATGCAGCATGCACTCGACCACCGCTCCTGGACCATGGACCACCACAAGACAAGCACTGCATTGGTGCCTTCAGCTACAAATGTCCTCGACGCGATTGTCCTGCATCTATGTTCCTGGTGCGCTTGATCTGGTCACTGAGTCCAAGCATAAAAGACTACGCTGAGGGCGGACTTCGCCAGCTGCAGTCGACCCTTGAGCACTGTGTAGTAGTAGCCTCAACATGATCAGTCTCAAGGTTTGCTGTGACTGGGGCAATCTGCACACACAATCTCTCTCTCGATGCGTTCATCACTACAGCGACACGTCGGGTAGAGCTTCACCAACAAGCTGCATCTAGAAGCTTCCTTACTCTCTACAGTCTTCTAAAAGATAGACAGCGAGAAAGCATACCGACCTGTCCACTAATGCGCTACAACTTCCACTGTCATAGTTGACAGCGACAAGACGAGCCGCCAAACAGGCAAGCGTTGCTTGGATAAGTTTGCTGAGTTTGGCACAGCATTGGTCATGGGAAGCAACGTCTTTCGAAGAAAGGTAAAGCGTGTCCGAGGTGCCCCCGCCACATATACGCTGGAGAATCGCGTTGTAGCGACGTTGGATATTGGCGTAAGGAAGTGGTCAAACAGGATCTGAAGGATCGTTTCGCAACGATGAAGTTGGATCGTACATCTTCGCCTACGTTCACAACGGGGATGCGGAGAACGATCAGGATGCGGACGCTCCAACCACTGCGAAGGACTTCTGTACCTACATCGCACCGTCACCGTCGTTATGGTCTATGGCAGATGTCGCTACTGCCAGGCGTTTCGCATCAATCAGCAGCACTTGCGTCGATCAATGTAGCAGATGCTGGAAATCAAGGATGTGCACCGGGGTACGATGTGTACCAGGGTACTTTGCGTACACGCAATCGAGCTGGCATTGTTATGCTTCGGCAAGTAGTATCACGCTTTCCTCATTCGCAACTCGTCAGCGGATCGCGCTGCTGGTCAGCAGACGTTCCGCAGAGGTGGTTTTGCGAGTGAACCTACTGCTCTTTGTCCTTGCTCGCATTTTCACACGAAGCTGTCATAGCAGATCAGATGACCCTGATACAGGTCCACCGATTGTTGACTGTCGAAGAATGAGGAGGATATGCGTAGTGAGTGAGAGTCAATGAAGACCTTAGCTGAGTGAAGCAGCTCTACCGCACTCTTCAGATGGTTTCTTACCCCTGACGCGTCCTGGCTTTGATGAGAAGCTCGTCTGTAACGTGATGTGGTGACTCGTAACATGTAAAAGATGATGACTTGTAACAGGACAACAAACTTGTCGCAATTGCACGAATCGATAGTGGCTATAGCAAGAGTTGACGTGATAAGCCGACCTACACAAAGGCGCTCTTAAAAACATTAAAGCCCGTCGCGGACGTAGAAATGATGGTACCCGGCATCTGCTTGTGCCAGTGCACCTCTTTGACATCCTTCTGGCCCATATGAGTAAACATTAGCTGGCTCGGCACATCAGCGAGGCCCTCTGCGGCCTTGGCGGCTTGCTCTTCAGCATCTAGCTCAACAGACAGATCCCAGATTGTGACCTGGTCATCCGCGCCGGCAGCTGTCAGCACAGATTCATCTGAGGGATGCCACTCAATCGAAGTGATTGCGCCCTTGTGCCAGTCAAACGAGGCAACTGGCTTGGTTGGCGCATCTCCCTGCTTGGAGAATTCTCTCAAATCCCATACGCAGATCTGGCCGTCGTCAGATCCGGTTGCAATGAGATATGGCACGAGCTTGTTCCACGACAAGACATTGACATCGGTCTTGTGCGCTTGTACGGATAGCGCAGGTGTATGCTTCTTTGACCGTGTATCCCAAATCTTGATGGTCTTGTCAGAGGAGCATGACGCAAATACAGTCTTCTCTGTTGGTGACCATTGGAGATCCTCGACCGAACCCGCATGGCCTAGAAACGGTTTCGTATCAGTAGTCCATGACCCATCTTCCTGTCTCGTCGTCACAAAGATGCGGCCGTCATTATCACCAGAGACTAATTTCCCTGGCACTAATGATGACCAATCTAGTGCATAACCTTCAACGCGATGCGCCTTGATGGTGTGGATGGGCTGATTGTGAGCCTGATTCTTGAGTAGAGAAGGCCCTGAAGGATCGTTTTCGAGAGATTGTACATGTGGCTCGAGGTTGTAGATGTAAATGCTGCTCGACTCATTCAATGCGGCTGCCAGGTGAGGTAGGCCCCTTTGCTGAGTTGCTCGTATTCTGTTTGTGCCGGAAAGGACAGGCAGCGCTCTGTAAGACAATGCAGGGTCTTCATCCATTGACTCGCTAGACGACACAGAAGAATCATCATCCACCTGTGTCTTGATGAGGTTGGTGCATTTGATGACCTGGATCTCATTGTGCTTGGGCTGGTCTGCTTGTGTGCCAGTTACAAGGTAAAGCGAAGCAGGGTACGTCCGGCGTTCTTCTCCTAGATTATCCCAGAGCACATCAAAAGTGAGGCACGGCCACTTGGCATTGACATTGTGGAGCATTTCATAGGCGGTCATGTCTGCCTCGAGCACTTCGTCCTTGCCCAATTGCATCCCTGGCAGCCAGGCTTGCGCTTTTTGTGGGTCATTGACGTTCATGTTCTCCTCATCGCCTTCCTCCTCACTCTGCTGGAAGATCTCGTCTTCATCTTCCGTCTCGAATGTATCACTGTCTTCGTCAGAGAATTGCACTTCATCAAGCCCAGGCCGGTCGCCGTCTTTGGCGGGCAGGATGGCGCCATCAACTTCTAGCTCTCTCTTGCTCATCTGTAGCTGTATCCGTCTTCTTGATCCTGTGCCCAAGGCCGCGGCTCCTTGCTGTTCTTGCTGTTAAGTCTTTCTATTTCGCGTCGCCTTTTTTGTGGATTTCCCACGGTCGGCGGCGGGAGAGGAAGTCGGCGCCAAAAAAGTTGGAAGAGACCAAATGGTGACTATAGAGAGGTAGTAGTGCTGCTAAGGAAAGAAGCCTTCTATAGCAAGAGGCTCACCTAGAAAGGGCGAGGTCAGCTCGAGGAGAAGGAAGGGCATCATTTGCATTGGACTTGCACGACAATATACTCAAAATACAAGCATGGGCACTGCAAGTACCCCGTCGGCTCATATCCTCGCCAAGCTGCATCGCTCCTCAACCTCTCAAGCAAAGGCGTATGCATCTCCGGTCAGGATTGGGGATAGGTCGTCTGCCAGGGAGCTTGTCACTGCAATCGATGCACACGGCATCAATATTTACAATGTGCGCACTAATCAACTCATTGCTTCAAATTCCTTGTCGCCTGCAACACGCTTCATGTGTGCGCCAGTGTGCATTCTAGATCGCAAGGCAGAGACACGCGTCATCTATGCCGCGACTAAAGTAGGCACTGATACTTTCAAAATCCAGAGATGGTCACAAACCGGTCTGAATGCCGAACCAGACTTGATTAGCGTTGATTTGACGTCTGCTGTAGTTGGACTGCATGTCTTGGGGAGCAGTGTTCTGTTGATCTGTTCCAATGGTACACTTATCTGGCTCTCGTTGGAGCTCGAGGAGCTGACGAGGAAGCCGTTCAGCGCAATTCGCAGTGGCGATGCCAAAGTGCTCTCACATCGGCTCGTGCTTGGCGCATCGACCGCTCTCTTCCTGCTCTCCCAAATAGCAGAGACTGTCTGGCTCGATACAATCATCTTGCCCCAAAATGCAGAAGCTCAGCTCAAAATCACGTCGGTTGCATGTCATGTGCGCTCCACAGTCAAACCGTACCATGTCGCCATCAGTTCGCTCGGTACATTGGCATCTTGGGCAGGATCAAGCATTCGCCTGCAATTAGCTGGCGAATCCACATTCACAGAGCTGCCTATCGCCGATCAATCCGATGCGATCAAAGCCAATGACATCAAGTCTATATCGTGGCTCAATGAAACGCACCTCTTGGTAGTGCGCGAAAAACAAGCATACATTTGGGCAGTCAAGTACGGTACGCTGCAAGAAACGATAACATTGCCAAGCGAAGCGCGAGCTATTGCCCTCATGCGGCAAGCACCACGCTCTGCAAAGCGCACTGAAGAAGCACACGCCGTGTTTGCAAGCTTGTCGAACATCTACGTTGCCTCTCTGACTTTTGGCAAGACCTCGCGCCTTGTCGATACACTCCGTGCGCATCGTTTGGTACGCCAGTCGACCACGCCATGGCTGGTCGATGTGGAACTACAGGCGACTTGGAAGGAGTCCATTGGAGGTATCAGTGCTCAAGCGCGGGCTTGTCTTGCGCAGCTAGAGACGGCACAGAGCGGCGCAGAGTTTGATGGTGTCATGGAAGACTACCTCTTTCCTGCCAAGCTGGAAGCCCCACTTAGTAGAAAGGCTGCACAAAAGGCGAGCAAAGAGAAATCTACAGACGCAAGTGACAAATCAGTGCAGGCAAAAAAGAGGTATACGGCCAAGGCCAAGTTTGCTTCTTACGACACTCTTGTGTCGCCATCAGAACCATTCATCGCGCAAATCTTGCAGCTTGCCCTCGTCACTCTGCCCGAGAAGCTCGGCTCAGCCTTTGAGCCGACTGCTTCTTTGGACTTTCTCTTTCACACCGGACGATTCTCACAGTCGTCGTTGCCTCGATCGATTGAGATGGCAAAACTTATTAGCAGTGCGAGTATGCGGCCATTGGTTGCTGAATTTGCTGCTGGCCTTTTACCTCATCAACTGGCTTCCATTGTGCAGCAAGAGCTTGTGAGTCAGTCTCAGACCGTCTCGCACAAGACATTGAGTGTTGTTCTAGCACGCCTCTACACATTCGACGAAGCGAGTGTGTCGCAGGCTCTCAAGACCTCCTTGTCGAGCGAGGAGATTGAGCAGCTAGCAGACTTACTGGATGCAGAACTTGGTCAACGGTTGTCTGAGAATGGCATCAGTCAATTGTCTGTTCACAATGATGTGCTCTATGCATCAGTCATTGCCGTTGTGGATGCTCTTGGTGTTGGCAACCTCGTTCTGACTGCATCTACGCGCGCCCTGATGATGCGGCTTCGTGGGTCTGTTGAGCAGCTAATCCAGGAGACTGAGGACGTGTGCTCCATGACTGCTTGTCTGTCGGAGCTCATTCTCAAGGCTAGGTTTGTTGAGCCTGTCAAGACACGCGCGATACAAAAGCAGAGCAGTAGCAATCCGCAGCCTCAAGCTCGTGAGGGCTACATTGCGCTCGACAAGATCAAGAAGGAGGATGCCTCTGCTTCGGCGCGTAGCAAGGGTCTTGCCAAGTCATTGGGCGTGGGCCGGTACACAATCGAGCGCCTGGAGCTGTAGGTTTACAAGCCTATGAGCTGTTGATCTTACCGTAGCTCGATCCCTTTCAACAGTCTACAGAGTAATGTTTTTCTCTACAACAGCCGTTGATCGTAAGCCTGTTCCCGCTTGCCCACAAACGACTTCAGGTGGGCTGATCAGAAGTCAACGAGTCGCAGCCGGATGTGATGTATAGCACCTAGGAAGCTATATAGACGCCCGACCGCTGCCATTTCGGTCTGCATCGGCCATCACATCGTAGCAGCGAGTAGAACACTTTTGCAGAGTACATCTAGGAAGATGCAAACACCGTCTCGAGCGTACTAGACCCCATGTCTCTCCGTACTGGCCTTATTTATATGCGAAGACAAGATTGGCAGGCTGCTTGAAATTGAAGTCGAGAGAAAGGTCGGGGGTCTTGTAGCGTAGCAGCAGTAGAATTCGCGACTCGACGGTCAACTTCCTGTACTCCCACAACAAAACACGCGACGTGCGCGCTAGTGACCTTCGCCGATGAGTTCAGAGGATCAGGAAGAGGAGCGCAACAAGTATGCATGTCGGTGCTAATGCGCAATGCTAATCCCAGTGTCGTGGTCAAGGTCGGCATGGTCGGCGACTCGCAAATCGGCAAGACCAGTCTAATGGTCAAATACGTGGACGGCATCTTTGACGAGGACTATCTGCAGACGCTCGGCGTCAACTTCATGGAGAAGACCATCTCCATTCGCAATACTGAGATAACCTTCTCCATCTGGGACCTTGGAGGGCAGCGCGAGTTTGTCAATATGCTGCCCCTTGTCTGTAACGACGCTGTGGCCATTCTCTTCATGTTTGACCTGTCTCGCAAGTCAACGCTCAATAGTATTCGGGAATGGTATAGGCAAGCGCGCGGCTTCAACAAGACGGCGATCCCATTTCTTGTCGGGACAAAGTATGATCACTTTGTCAACTTCCCAGCGGAAGACCAGGAGGAAATCACGAAGCAGGCACGCAAATTTGCAAAAGCCATGAAGGCGAGTCTCATCTTTTGCTCAACAAGTCACACCATCAATATCCAAAAGATCTTCAAGATTGTGCTCAGTAAAGCGTTTGAACTCAAGTGCACGATTCCCGAGGTGACGGAAATTGGGGAGCCGATTCTGGAGTATATCCATGCTGGCTGATGAGACGCGAGACTGGAGCAGGGCATGTGCTCCTTAACGACCTTCCTATTGAGCTTTACTAGTAGTGTGCATAGCGTTTTTCCTTTCCAACCACCCATTGAACCAACACCACGACCAACTGGTCATCTAATCTGCTATTCGCTAGACCTGCTGTGTTAAGTCTTGCCGGATGGGCAAGAATACAGATAAACTCTATGTCACGCAGTCAGAGAGCTCCGGCGTACTTGGCAAGCACTCAAGTAGCTCTGGCATTGCCACCAAGAAGACTGCTTCCAAGTATCGGAAGCTTCCATTCTACTACTGCGCTCTGACGCTGCAGCCCTGGGAGCATCCTGTGTGCCATGTAGATGAACAAGGTCAGGCCACGCTGTTTGATCTTCTTGCCATTGTACCTTGGCTGGCGAAGAAGGGCTCAAATCCAGCAACTGGGAAGCCACTCGATGCAAAGTCCCTCGTCAAGCTCAATTTCTCAAAAAACGACGAGGATGATTTTTGTGATCCAGTGACGATGAAGGTCTTTAACGATCATACTCATATCGCTGCTGTCAAAACGACCGGCAATGTCTATGCGTACGAGACTATTGAGACACTCAATTACAAGACCAAGTCGTACAAGGACCTGCTCACTGACGAACCATTCACAAAGGCTGATGTGATCATCATTCAAGATCCACACAGCTTAGGTGCACAGATGGACCTGACGGCCGTCCAACAATCGCAAGTTGAAGGGAGCAGCAAGCTCAAGCAGAGTGCTGTAGGGGAATCTGCATCACAAAGGGAGAAGAAGGTGGAAGAAGCCAAGCTTGCCCTTCAGCGTTTTCGCACGCAAGCCGAACAGCCTACGAAAGCAGCGAAAGTGACAGCTACAGCGCCTATCGTGTCAAAGCCCGAGACGAGACTCGCCAATTATTCCACTGGCATGACTGCGGCGGCTTTTACCAACTCTGGCATGTCGGTCAGTACGGCAGTGGATCGGGCTGAGCTTGCAGAAGCAGACTGGCTTCTCAAACCACGCAAGGTCAAGATAAAAGGGCTCGGGGTCATTAGAACCAACTTTGGCTCTCTTGATATTGAGCTTGACCCAGAGTTCGCACCGAAGGCAGTATACAACTTTGTAAAGCTTGCAAAGCAGGGCTACTACGATGGTGTATCATTTCACCGAAACAGTAAGACATCCTACCCATCGAGCATACTAACTGTAGTTCCTGGCTTCATGGTGCAAGGTGGCGATCCTACAGGTCGCGGCACAGGTGGCACATCCATCTTTGGCAAGGTATGCTACAAGGGACCTACAGACCCAAACTAACGGCAGGAATTCGAGACGGAGACGCTGGGAACGGCATCTCATAGCGAACGAGGTCGACTTTCCATGGCCAACAAGGGACCCAACACCAACTCCTCACAATTCTTTATAACATACGAACCCTGCACACACCTCGATAAGAAACATACATTGTTTGGTCGTGTGATTGGGCATTTTGAGACGCTTGATCTTCTCGAGCGTGTTCCTTCTCCAAATGGTAAACCACAAGACAGCATCATCATGGAGACGGTCGAGATTCTTGTTGATCCATTCGAGGAGTACCTTGCCAAGGAGAAGAGGAAGGCTGAGTGGGCAGCTCAGAAGAAGCAGGTGACAGAGGATGATCTACAAACCTGGACAAATAAACCAGCACAATCGTCACATGTCAGTGCCGCGGCGCTGAAACAACGAACAGACAAAGCAGATAGCCAAGTTGGCAAGTACATGAAAATTGATGCAGTTGAAGTGGCCGATGATGCTGCACCTCCAGCAAAAAAAGTCAAGCGTTCTGGGTTCGGCAATTTCAGTGGATGGTGAAGGCCAGAGCACATTGCAAAGTCATGAGCATTAGAGTATGGTCGTCTGCTGAGTTGATGCACGCGCTACAGCCAGTACTGCTGCCACTCCCACTGCGAAGCCTGCTTCCGTGCTTGACGAGGAAGGTAGGTAGCAAAGCCTGGTCTGTTGCTGTCTTGCTGGGAGCTGCAGCCTGCACGCATTAATGCTTTTTGCATGCGCTGGTAATATGGCAGGGAAGCCAATTCCTCTGCGTCTGAGTCTACAGGAGCTGGAACGGTTTGGGCGCGCTCAATAATAGGAACAGAGCCTGTGCCTGGTTCCGGCAGTGTGTGGCTGCGTTTGATGTGTGTGTCTAGCATGACAAATGAGCGGCGGTGTATCTAGTCGTAATGACAGTGTATGCGAGCAAGACAAGTAGTCAGGATGGTAAATGGCCTTTTTGTGCGCACGCCTGCCCTTTTATGATGACGACTTGACATGGGCCCTTGTACGCTTTTGTTGTGATCAGATGACCAAAGAGGGTCCAAGTGCGCTATTTGGCATTTGCTGCGCTTTCTGGTCGAGTATTTGGGAGCCCGTCCAGTGTCTTTGTCTTTGTGGCAGTCCATAGATCTGCCAGTACCAGGACATGCACATCTACCGCATGTTTCTGGCTGGTTCTCCGGAGACTTGGCCTGCTGTTCCCTGAGAACGCTGGTCGATATGCATAGCCTCGCGCAGCCTGTCGCCCATGTCAAGTAGCTCATTGTGCTCTCTTGTAGACTGCGACATGAGACGCTGCAGGCCCAAGTCGCGCCAGACTGGCTGTGCAGGGCGTTTCGAGCGAGCAATACCATTGACGGCTTCTTGGTTGGGGACATCGTCTTCATGCTCTGTGCTGACTGGCTGGTGCTCAAGAGGGATGTCTATGTCTGGATGATGGTCAGCAGCCATTCAGCCGGCCTAGAGAGGGAAGCCTGAGCTACATACCATCGTGCAACAGGGCAGCATTGTAGAGAAAAGCATCAAATTGGTCGACCAGCTCTGGTCTGCTTGGCTGGTAGTGAGAGTCCAGCGTAGCACTATTCATGGCTCTTCCCGGGGCGTGTAGTGCGTCTTTCCCGGAGTCTTCTTCTAGCTTGGCCGTGTCTCTAGCCCAATAATCAGCCAGCCAAGTTCTGTCACAGTAGTCTAACTGGCTTTTCTTGTCTTGTAGCTGGATTCCGCAGTCACGCAGAGAAACAGAAATTTCGAATTTGGGAAGAGAAGCAGCAGCCACGACACAAGCACCCAAGGCCCCATCAAGTAACAGCAACAGCAGACAGGTAGGGACACCGTGCAGATGCGGCAGAGGGTGAGAGAGGATGCAGGAAGAAGGAAGATGCTGCTTGGCTGGGATTACTGGATCCAAAGTGGCTGTTTCATGGACAAGTGCAGCGAATGATCCATGAACAGCCCTTTATACAGTGCCCGTGATGCTGCCAGTACATTCTTTGTGCTCGAGCAAGTCTCCAGGCACTTGCAGCAGATGTATGCTCAAGTCTGATCGATGCCGACTGCCAAATCAGATCTGCAGGAGCACTTGAAGCATCTCTTTCACTTCCCATCCTCCCTCCTCTGCCTATCGATGCCCATCAGTACACAGCTAACCAGCAGCAATCATGGCTCACGCAAACGTTTGGAACAGCAGACCTAAGGATGGCAAGGGCGGCCGTGGATGGTATGTCCTGCAAAGTATCCACGCGACAACAGTTCGCTAACCAATGCAGCCGTGTGTGCGCTCACCAAGCCGGTCTCATCCGCAAGTACGAACTCAACATCTGCCGTCAGTGCTTCCGCGAATACTGCAAGGACATCGGTTTCTCCAAGTTCCGTTAAAGCACTTGCAGTGGTCGACAGTCGCTGCATCTTCTCAAGACTGTCGGCCTCACCAGAGATTAGAGGAGCTTGATGATGGCAAGAGAAGCGACGCTCTCATCTGAAGGCATGGTCGTCATGACCGACTCCAGTCTCTTTTACCACCACACTTCACCTGCCGCCTCATGGGACGGATACATATCAGCAATCATGACATTCCTGCATCCACTGCTGCTTCTTTATGTTCTATGTCACTTGATCAAACCTTTGATGGCCTCAGGCCTTTCTCTGATCAGGTCTTTTGAGTCTTTCGTGTTTCGCCTTGAGCGTTTGCCTTGACCATATCCGACTACTCTTTGGAACCTATACAATCTGCTGCCGCCCCTCCTCTCCTCGGTATCTCTGCTCTATCCTGTGATTATCCTGTAGAACAATACATCCAGATTGAGCTTCCTGTCTCCTTTGCCAAATCTCGAAAACTTCCGCGACAAAGATACCGCACACACCACTCTACTCGAAGCGCTTGCATTCCTACAGCAGCTGCTTCTAGGAAACCTGAGCCTGGCGCTCCTCGTCGTTTCTCATCGCAAGAAGCGGCGTCCTTCTGTACCTTAATTGACCCGCTTGACGCGCTTGGCCCGCCATGTGGGAACAAACTAGCGTCACGAAGCCGCATCTCGCGTACATGCTGCTCGGCGGCTTCATCACAGTCTTCTCCCTCGTGTCGCTGTTCATCAAGGAGAAGCTTTATATCGGCGAAGCGACTGTCGCCACAGCATTCGGCGTCATCATGGGGTATGTCACACCTGCAGCACTAGCCGCCACCCAGTACTAGTATACTAACACGCGTGTAGACCCGTCGCAGCTGGCATCTTTGATCCAATCTCATGGACCAACTCAGATTATTTGACGCTTGAACTCTCGCGCATCATTATCGTGATCCAGGTCTTTGCCGTCGGAGTGGAACTGCCCAAAAAGTACATGAAGCGCCATTGGAAGGGCATCTTCATCATGCTTGTGCCAGTCATGACACTCTCTTGGCTGATTTGTACTGGCTTCATCTACGCGCTTATCCCAGGCCTGTCTTTTGTCGACAGTCTCGTGGTTGCAGCAACACTCGCGCCAACGGATCCGGTCCTTGCATCGTCCGTGGTAGGTAAAGGTAAGTTTGCTGAGCGTGTCCCTGGCCATATCCGAAATCTCTTGTCTTGCGAGTCTGGCTGTAACGACGGCATGGCTTTTCCGTTTCTCTACTTGGGTCTTTACATCCTCATCGACCACTACAAAGCAGGTCCAGCAATCAAGGAATGGGTGCTCATCACCATCCTCTACGAGTGTCTCTTTGGTGTTCTTCTAGGCGTCATCATTGGATATGGCGGCAGACGATTGATTCGCTTTGCCGAAAGCCATAACCTCATTGATCGCGAGAGTAAGAAGCAGCTTTCGAACCAAAACGTCGCTAACTTCAGGTTTTCTCGCATTCTACTTTGTTTTAGCCATCTTTTGCGCTGGTGTTGGCACCTTGGTCGGCACAGATGACTTTCTCGTCGCCTTTTCTGCTGGAACGGCTTTCGCTTGGGACGGTTGGTTCTCGAAAAAGACGGAAGAGTCGCACGTCTCGAACGTTATCGACCTACTCCTCAACATGGCCTACTTTGTCTACTTTGGCGCCGTGATTCCTTGGAACGAATTCACGATGGAAGACGTTGGTGTTACCCCTTGGCGTCTCATTGTAGTCTCTATCCTCATTGTCCTCTTTCGCAGGGCTCCTGGTGTCATGGCAACCTACAAGTGGAATCCCGATATTCGCAATTGGCGCGAGGCATCTTTTGTCTCTTGGTTCGGCCCTATGGGCGTCGGCGCCATCTTTTTCGCACTCCTTGCTCGTGCAGAACTGCAAACAGAGTCGCAAGTCCCAGCAGGCAGATTGTCGGGCAACACTGAAGAGCATTATGAGCTTATCGACAGTATCTTCCCCATTGTCAGTTGTGTTGTTTTGGCCAGTATCATTGTGCATGGCTCGTCCGTGGCTGTCTTTACGCTGGGAAAGCACATCAATACTTATGCTATGACCATGACATTCACGAGAGACACCGATGATCCAAATTGGCTGCAACGCCTACCCAGACTCGAAATGGGTCAGTCCATGACATTTTCACGCGCTCGCAGTCGCGATCGATCTCGTTCGCGTGCTCGAGTCGAGGATTCTGCGATTGGTAATGCAAAGAAGCCAGAGAAGATTCGACACCGTGGTCGGCATCTGCACCGCAAGAGCTCTGACCTTCAAGAGAAAACTTCGTCACCAGATTCACCGGAAGAGTCTCGAGGTCCTGATGAGGAGGAGGCAGATGGACAGACTGGCATTTTGGGGCCTGGCCATGAAGTGTACCAAGAAGGCGATGAGTTTGTCGTTGAAGACGAGATGGGTGAGGTGATCAAGGTTGTCTCTGCACGGGATCTTGACCGTGAAGCTGCTCACAATGTCTTGAGCAAGCATCCCAAAGCGCAACAACTATCACGAGAGGAACGCGAGCAAGCCGCATCAGACGAGTGGCATCCGCATCACAAGCACATCAAACCCGTTGCACATGTCCTCAAATCCAAATCTGACTCGTCGCACAGTGATGAGAGCAAGACTTTGGGCAGCAACGAAGCAGAAGAAGATCAGGGCAACGATGTGCCAGAGACCAATGTCGAGCGTCGTCGGCGTCAATCTGCGCTCAACACACGCAATGATAGTATTGATGAAGAAGCTGATGACGAAGAAGAGACACCCGCAGAACGTAAACGGCGGTTGCAAGCACTCGGACACAGTGTTGAAGAAGGTGCATCACGGCCAGAATCACCAGATAAGCGGCCGGTGCCAGAGACGGAAGATGCAGCGAGCAGACTACCCAGTATCCGCTTTCATGCTTCTGTCAATGAGCCAGCTGTTCCTCCGCCTGCAGCGCTTCGTGGTGCCGTGTCAATGCCACAACCAGCAGTGCATGACACGAGCAGACTTGGTGCGGCAAATGCAGGGCCACCACTTGCACAGTCTCATTCTCGGGGTCGTTCGATTGTGTGGGCGGACAAGTCGGCTTCAGACACAGATCTGCAACATGTCGGTTAGCCGTAGATGTTGATTTGTACTTGAGCGTAGCATAGCAAATGTTGAGTTGTTGGGGTTGGGATAGCTATCTACTTGGTAAGCTTGCCTTGGACCGGTTCGCCTCTGCGTCGAAGACACTCGATACCATCCCAAAAGCCCATCCCAGCGACCTGCTCACCGCGGCCTGTCTCTCGACACTGCTTGACGTGCCAAAAGAAGGAACCATCGTACAACCGACGAATGCTGTCCTTGGGGCACACACCAGACTTTGCATCATACGTGCTCAACACAAGCGTGTAAAACTCGAAACCGGCAGCGAACCATCCGAAAGGATCCATGGCCACGCGTTGACCCTTGATGAGGTTGAAGACTTCTCGGACTGTCAGTGCGTCGCCAGAAGCAGAGTAACGGTTGAAGATGCCTTCAAAGACTTGTGGTTGGAAGTAACCTTGGCTATTGTAAGTGCCTGTGTCACTGCCATGCTTGGCCTTGTGAATGCCATCGAGATACACGCGAAACAATGGATCAGGCACCAGAGAATGCTGCAGCCTTGTAGGATAGGAGAAGCCGGTGTGAATGACAAAGACAGCAATGATGCTCAGAAGCAGATTATAGCCAAGTTCACGAAAGCCTCTGAATGTGTCTAGAGGCCAAATGATGCCGTCTCCATCTCGGTCCCAGAAAGCACAGTGTTGCACAAGCACAGTAGACCCCTCAGTTGTGTGCTCTTGAGGGTCGAGGGTAGACTTGCACACAATCAATGCATCTTGAGCATGAGACTTTTGAGAGACGGAAGGCATATGAGCAAGTTGAAAGCTTGAATGAGTAGAGGTTGGATCCTGTCGTGAAGAGCAAGCATACGCCTTTATAGATTGATTGCTCGCTCATGACGTCGAGGAGCACTTGCATGTGATATGCCGATGCCAGTCACATTCACAGCATATACACCAAAAGAACAATAGACAGCAAAGGGAGCAGTGATGATGAGCGGCGGAGTGTTGAATACAGCATAAAATGTGTACAAGGAAGCAACAAAGGTAGGGCCACGAGCATTCACTGACGCTTCTTTTGCACAGGCGCCTCCTGTTCGGCCTCGTCTTCGTCGTCACTACGCTCGTCCTTGGCTTCGTTTGAGAGAATGAAGCGATAAGCGATCCTGGCAATTAAGAAGCTCCAGTAAATATTAAGCAGCAGAATCATGAAAAGCAGCCCGAAGGTAACATACTGCGAGATCCAGCACTTGTAGTGTTCCTTCTCCCAGTCAATCTCCCAGGGTCCCACCGTCTCAAATTCTGTTAAGACACTCCAAAGAATAATCGCAGACAAGTAGAGGCGCGTGTAGAACCAGACCCCGATAAATGTGGCAAACACTGGTGCCGTGAGTGGCGAGTCGATATAATTAAAGTTCTTGGAGAGGGCAAGCCAAATGTCTGAAGAATCCATGGTGATGAAGACGGCAAGCCCAATCCAGGTGAAGTGAAACTTCCAGGATAGCCCGATAAGCAGCAGAGTGACAACGTGATGTGCCACCAGCTCGTGAAAGTCTTTTCTTGGCTTCTCAAGCTGCAGAGCAAGCACAATGAACTGTTGCAGCCAGTACGCAAACTGACAAAGATAGTAAATCTTGAAGTTGGCCTTGTGCAGAATGTGTGGGTAACCGGCGTAAAACTCGTGTGTATTAAAGTACCACATGCTTGTATGCGACATGACATAGATGCCATAGGACGCTGATGCGGTGAAGTACATGATGGTGTAGCCTTGCTCCATGAATCGCTGCACCTTGCCGCGCTTGAGGCCGAGTGAGCGCGCCAATGGAGCGAGGATCCATTGCATGCAAAACTCCCTTGTAAAGGTAAAAACGACGACGTAGAAGGAGATGAAGAGAGCATCGGCTTTGCCTTTGCCATATAACCGTGGACTTGTGCCTTCCACAGGATAGCTCACAAACAAGAATGGCTTTGCCGGATTCCGTTCAGTCGGATCCATCAGATACAAGCCAATTGCGGCGAGAATGATGAGCATTGGAACGAACCAGGTGTTATCTCTGGCATACGCCTGCCATACCCCTAGCGTCGTCGTCGGCGGGGCTCTTGGTGAGCGCGGGAAGCGCCCTGGCTGACTTGTCGGGATCTTGTTGACAGACGCACTGCGCGATCTAACGCGGTTGATGCCAGGTCTTTCGGATCGCAGGGAGCCATTCGTGCTCGACATGCTTGCTTCTCCTTCTCCCCAGCAAGCACAAGGAAGAGAGAAGGCCTGTGTCTAGAGAGTGTTGGTGCAACTTGGTGGTCAACGCGGCTCGAGCTTTTCCGGCGACAGAAATGCAACAAGCAGCAGCAGCGAGGGGGATCAAGTTGATATTGAGTTTATGGACAGTAATCACCGGTAGAACATGTACTATCTGCGGCCAGACATCTCCTTCTCGTCCGGCCAGTAATCCTCTCTCTGGAAGCCAGGATGTACAAGGGCCGCACCCTGTATAGAAGCAGGTCTCTCCTCCTGCTGTATTGAATGCCGCGGCCGATCCGTTGCAGGCTCTTCACTGCTGCTGCCATCATGCAATGTAGAAGAAGGCGCAACAGACAGGGTGGATGCAAGAGGATGCCGGATCGTGGGCAGCTCGCTCATAGGGATTCCCTCAGTGCGCGGCCGTTGAAAGCGATCCATCCAAGTCCGCCGCATCCCCTTGTCAGGGGCGAGGGCCCGGCTTGTGGTAGTCTGCGAACGGTCCTCAAAGACAATCGCATCAGGCTGCATCGATGCACGCTTGCCAAACTTGCGTAGCTGCTTTCTCTTTTGCTGAAACATCTCCTCTTCAAAGACCTCTCTTCCGAGGACACCTTCCCGTGAGTCTCGAACAAGCTTGGACTCGATGAGGTCCACCCAGGCCCATACAATCACTGAGCAAGCCACAGAGCCAATCCAGCGAATGTAGTCTCCCCAGCCTTCCACCTCGGACTTCCAAATGTCTAGACAAAAGAAGACTGTGGGCGAGGTGATGGAGACGATGCTGAGAAGTGCGTGCATCAAGTGAGGCAGCGCAAAGGCGTACCGGAACCGACTCGGCGACAGGGCGTAAATCAAGACACTGCCGGAAAAGATGACACTGATGGCAATGTTCATGAAGTACGCGATAACGGCAATGGCAGGAGCTGCCAGCGTCTTTGCATCTGGATTGAACGGTGAAGGGTGATAAAAGTCATTGAGGACAGAAAAGACAGTCTCCAAGACGATGAGCGTGAAGCCTCCGTACTTTGCAATAATCTTGTCCCTGTGACGAGGGAAGAGACGCATGACAAGCTGTATTTGAGCGAGCCATAGCAGCGTATTGGAGATGAGCCGAATGACTTTAGTGGATGTGCGAGCGCGGACATTGCGCAAGTCGGTTGGGTTGTAGGGGCGACCACTCATATACTGTAGCTCAAGCTCATTGAACATAAAATCCGAGGTGATGGTCATAGCAATCGCTGCACTTAGCGCAGCACCGCGTTGCAGCCAAGGTCGCTTGTGGCCCGACATGAGCGAGACAAGAAAGAGGGCCCAGGCTGTGCATGTCGCAAAGGCTACTGCGTACACCAGTGGATTTATGCTCATATTGAAGGGCGTCACCATGAGGCCTGGCCCGAGGATCTGCTGTTGCGCCAGGCCGGCTTGTGCTGATGCAGAGGCAATCTTGAGTGCACACGCGTCAATGACGCTTTTACCAGTTGCATTGATGAAGCGCGCGTTGCCGCCGAAGGTATCGTAGACGGTGAAGGAGCCGTTGATGGTGAGTAGCGCCGCCTGACAAGCCTGAGTGTGGTTAGTGGTGCTTGTCTGGTGCTTGCGATGTGCCTACCCAAGTGCGGGGCCATTCTTCTTTGCCGAGAAGACTCTCAGTATTGTTTGATGGGGCCATCGGAGGCAGTAGCCTCTCCGTTTGTCTACCTGCGTGCCTTTGACGAGAAGGTAATGCGTTGTGTAGACTTCCCAGCACCTTTGCAGTGCGAGTATTTTAGTTGTCGTCGTCGTCTCTTTCATCCCAACAAACCACCCACACTCCCACACTCCCGCACGCTACAGCGTCTTCAAGTGATGGATCATATAATCCGTCTTCATATTTTCATTGGCGAATACTGGTGGCTCCCAGTTCATCAGAGCTTGCTGTAGGAGCGCAAGCTCTTGCTCAGTCAGGACATGGCAGAAGATTTTGCTTTGCACGTCCAGAGCATGTAGTACTACTTCGTACTGCCCCGACGAGCACCGCGAGGCTGCAATGCTCTCGTGATCCGAGTTTGCAGCTACTCGGGCTCGTAGGATAGATTGAAATACACTATCCAGTTCGCTTCGCCTCGCGGCAAGCTCGGCTTGATGTGCAGTACTGGTGTTAATGAGCTCTTGCTCGCGCTGACTGAGCTCTTGCTCGCGCTGACTGAGTCGCAGCTCGCGCTGCTGAGTGAGTACGAGCTGCGACTTAGTGAGCGACTGAATGAGCGCGAGCAGCGACTTAGTGAGCGCGAGCAAGACCTAATTGAAAACATTACCGCACAACAAGCCGAGCTTGTCGCGAGGCGAAGCGAGCTGGATAGTGTATTTCAATCTATCCTACGAGCCCGAGTAGCTGCAAGCTCGGATCACGAGAGCATTGCAGCCTCGCGGTGCTCGTCGGGGCAGTACGAAGCAGTACTGCATGCTCTGGACGTGGCAAGCAGGATCTTCTGCCATGTCCTGACTGAGCAAGAGCTTGCGCTCCTACAGCAAGCTCTGATGAACTGGGAGCCACCAGTATTCGCTACTGAAAATATGAAGACGGATTATATGATTAACTACTTGAATGCCAATGGGTGGGCAGCGCCCGGCCTGGCATTCATATCTATGAGGTCGCACAGGCTACGAGTCGCAGTCCAGAACGCAGAGCCCCCGCTTGTCCTGACGTGTGCGTCCGACATTGGCCTTGTGCCTTTTTTATCTGCAGCGCACCTCTCAGCCTGAGTTGGTGGCGAATGCCCTCATTGAGGTCAAGGTGAACAGGCCTACAAGAATGGAGCACCGCCAGGCTATCTTGGAGCTGCTGGCATTCAATCTACTGATGCACACGCCTCCACCGCCGTTCGTCCTGCTTACGGATATGGAAACGACGTTTGCCTTCTATTACATTATGGCGCCTGGCAAGGTTGGCCTGATGGAGATGCCCGATCATGGCTCCGCGCTTGCCATGTTCGCCGTAGCCCTTGACCCGCCAACTGGTCTGACTCATTTGCCTCTGATGCAGCGGGTAGGCTTGGAGGCTCCTGACAGGCGCATGCAAGGGGGAGGCGGAGGGACTGTCGATGAAGAGGACGTCGCCAACATGTATGAGTTCTATGATGAATTGCCCAAATCGCGTCAGCAGGAATTGGACATTCAGCATGGTCTCGCATCATGTTTCAATGTGAGACCATCGCTTCACAAGGTGGAATGTGGTTGAGGTGGTTTAGGTGACCCTTTGCGCTTAGTCTTTACGTTTAGTCTTTACATTTGCTTTAGGACCTTAGTAAGTTAGTATGGTAAGCTCGGCGAGCGTGTGCGTGCTCTTCCTCTGGCTTGTCCCTGCACTTCCTTCCCCGCAACAGGCGCTCGAGGATCCGGCGAGCCTGATTGTGATCGTGATCGAGGTACCCTCTTTCTGTATGCACTCTTTGAAGGACTCCTGCTGCGTGACCGACTCGAGCTGGGCCTGCGTCGTCTGTTCCTGCGCGGAGATCGAGAACGACTGCTAGAGGAGTAAGGCGAACGCCGTCTGTGGCTTCGACGAGCCCTTTGATCGGAACTGGTAGACCGCTTTGTATAGCTTGTATCGGAATGCCTGCGTCGTGTTGGTCCCGGCGATCGTGGTCGCGATCTCGAGCGACTGCTGGAAGGTGAACGCCGTCTCGAGCGTCTGTGCCTTGGTCTGCTGCTTGACCTTGAAGGTGAACGCGAATGAGACCTTCTCCGTGATCTTGTTTCTGCCGGTGGTGGTCGAGCAGGCCTCGTCCTATCCAACGGATGTCGAGTCTCACCTTGCTCTGTCGCCTGGCCACGCTCCATCCTCTGCTTGCGCCGTTCGTCTTGATTCGCCATAGCTGTTCCTTCTACATAGTCTGCCCGTAAGCGCAGCACTGAGCGCATCTTCTCTAGCTCTGCCTCCTTCCTGACGGCATCGCCGTGTGTCTGCCATCCGCGCGACCCTGCTTCTTGAGCGCTTGGCTTCCTGGCTGCTGACTGGCTGAGAAGTTCCTTTCGTTTGAGGTCCACAAGTCTGTCTAGGTCCTCCTCCGTCTTGCGCTGCGCTGCAGGGACCTCCTCTTGGCTCTCAAGCTGTATGCGATACTGCATCACTTGACTTTCAACGAGTCTCTTGGCTTCATGCTGGACAATTCCCAAATCAGCGCGTCGCGAAGCCTGATGCTGTCCTTGTGCTGCCTCCTCTCTGCGCTGTGAGACGCTGTATGGTTCACGTTGACGCATGGAAGACATGTTGCGCTGGATGTGGCCATTGGTGCCTGACCCACGGGGTGTCTGTAGACCTATGCCGTTGTAAGACATGATGAGAGGCGATCCAGGCTGTTTCTAGTGTCTCTCGAGCCTTGCTGCGTCTGTACACCCAGATGCGACGGAGAGTGAGCTGGTGGAAGTTGTCGAGAAAAGTGAAAATTGAGATTTCAAGGGGAAGAGAAGCAGCCACGAGAGCAAGTTGGGTACTTACAGGGTCTACGTACAGACGAGAGAGGGCTACAGATACAGAGAGGCAGGGGAGCATGCTATTTCAACGCTCGACCAAGTACGGCCCACTCTCATTGATGGGCGTCGATGCAGTGGCTCCTTCCAAGGTCATTGATCGCATACGGGCAGTGAGAGGCACAGGCGCAGACGAGGCAGAGGGAGAGGCAGATAATGCTTCCTGCTGTTCATCTGCTTCTGGTGCATCTGCTTGAGCTTCCGACGGAGTTTGAGGAGCGACAGCAGTAGGATCGGATCCATGACCACCCTCAATGACAGGCGACGCGTCACTGGCGACACCACTTACGACCGTCGCGAGTAACGGAAACTGCGGATGAAGCTCCTCACTCGGCGTCCGTGGATCGCCCGCCGCTGAACGGATCCAGGCCTCTGACTCGACCTCAACATTGGCTTCGAGATCAGCGTACTTGCGACAGACGCAGCACAGGAAGTTTGGGTAGTTTTGTAGGATTAAGGGCCGTATGCACTTGAAGTGGTAGGCATGGCTGCAGGGTGCAACAAACAAGGCCTGGCTGGGTGCGATGTTGAAGAGGCAGATGCAGCATTCAGAGGAGTATGTGCTTGCACCATCATCCATCGACAGCCGTGGCTTTGCCATACCAGCAGACTGGCTCGAGGAGGGCGGTCCAGACGATGACAAAGCACCCCTCGTCAGTGACTTGAGCGTCTTTTCTGCAGCACGATTAAACTTGGCATTGACTTGCTCAAAGATGCGGTTGATCTCAACACGCGTACGGACACAGCGATAGACTTCCTCTGTACCGCCGCGGAAGTCGATACCGAACTGGACACAGTCGCCATCGACCAGAACAGCAGGCTTGCTCTCTTGTCCCGGTGGTGAGAGGCGGATATGGTTCAAAAATGTACCGCTCGATGACTTGGTGTCGCGGATGTACCACGTTCCTGCTTCACACCAGACTTCTGCATGCTGCCGCGACACCACTTTGGACTTGAAGGAGATGGGCGCCTTGTGGAGGGCCTTGTCGTTGTAGCGGCCAATCTTGATGCAAGTCTTGTCGGAGACTCTGCGCTCGATGGGTTCAAAGTTGAGGGAGAGTCTCGAGGAGAACTCGACATGCGGAACAAAGCGCACAGAGCCGATGGGAGATGCCTGTGGGTCTGCGCCGACCGTAGCGACCATGATGGGTCTGCTGTTTGTGGGTGAGATGTGGATCTCTTCGCCTTGATAATGGCTGGCGCTGTTGGGTGATGGGATGGGCCTGCTGCTGGTACTGCTGCTGCTGGTCATCCGCTCATGGGCCCTGCTCTTCCAGGCCTTGTAGCTGGTTCTGTCGCGGTGTAGCTTGCTGGTGTCGTCGGAAAACTCAACCAAACTGCTACTCAAGCTACTACTGCTGTTACTACTTCTACTACTCAAGCTACTTAACACAGCTCATCATGGCAGGACGACGATTCTTCGTAGGCGGAAACTTCAAGATGAACGGCACACAGGCATCCATCAAGCAGATCATTGAGTCCCTCAACGCAGCCACCATCAGCAAGGACACAGAAGTCGTGGTGGCCCCCCCTGCCCTCTACCTCTTGAACGCTCGCCAGACACTCCGCAAGGACATCGGCGTCTCTGCCCAGAATGTCTTTGACAAGCCACAGGGTAAAGTTACTTCTTTTTCGGAGTGCAGATGGCTAATGTCCAGGCGCCTTCACTGGCGAAATTGCCGTTGAGCAGCTGCGTGATGCAGGTGCAGACTGGGTCATCCTCGGACACTCTGAGCGTCGTACGCTCTTGTCTGAAGACGACAAGTTCGTCAGCAGCAAGGTATAGTCTATCGCTCCAAGCCATGTACTTGGCTAATATGTACAGGCAGCCACAGCACTCAAGGGCGGCCTCAAGGTCATCTACTGCTGCGGTGAGAACCTCGACCAGTACGAGGCAGGCAAGACAGACAGCATCGTCACTGCTCAGATTGGCGCCCTCTGCGACCAAGTCCAGGACTTTGCCGACATCGTGATTGCCTACGAACCAATCTGGGCCATTGGTACAGGCAAAGCAGCCACCCCAGAGACGGCGCAGAAGACGCACAAGGCCCTGCGTGACTTCCTCAGGTCTCGCATCGGCGAGAAGGCAGACGAGGTCCGCATCATCTACGGCGGCAGTGTCAATGCAAAGAATTGCTCGACCTATGCCTCGTGCCCGGATGTCGACGGCTTCCTCGTGGGCGGTGCTTCTCTCAAGCCGGAGTTCCAGCAGATTGTCAATGCCAAGATCTAGTCTTCTTTCTCTCTTTCTCTCTGTAGTCTCGTAGATTGGTTCATGGACTATATCCTACGCTTGTCCCCAACGACACCCATCCATATATAAACTGGATGAATCATGGCGCCCTCTGTGCAGCATGCAGAGCAGCAGCAAGACCTACAGCGAGACTCACAAGGCGACTAGCAACATTGACGAGCCAGCCCTCGCAAAGCGACCTCAAGGCGCAAGCAGAAGCGGCGCTCGCCAAGTTTGATGAGCCACGACGTCAGGGTAAGCGCTTCAATAGCGTCGGTATCCAGCAGATCAGTAGTCAGCTCCATGCGCAACTCTTCAAGCAACCGAAACAACCCGCGCAAGCACTTGTAGACTTGTCGCGGCAACACCTGCTACAGCATGACTTGCTCGGGAAGAATAGCAATGTCGCTGAGGATATCGCCTTTGATTTACCGCCGCTACAAGGTGCTTCGCTTGATGAACACTTTCATAAGCTTGGCTTGGAAGCGTCTGATCCATACCGCGACATGGCAAAGATATTTGCAACACTAGAGCTACCAAGCAAGCCAGAAAAGTGGATCAAGCAGGCTGGATGGACACGGTATGCAAGAGAAGGTGTAACGCAAGTGGAGCATCCGCTAGAGGACACTTTTTGCTTTGACGTGGAAGTCATGTACAACGTATCGCATTTTGCAGTCATGGCCTGCGTGGCTAGCAAAGACGCCTGGTATGCGTGGCTCTCACCCTGGATCCTTGGCGAATCAGACAGTCCACGGCATCTTGTACCACTAGGAAAAGAGCAGAGAAAGCTTGTTGTTGGCCACAATGTAGGCTACGACAGGTCTAAAGTGCTGGAAGAGTACAGCCTCAAGCGTTCACCCTTGGCCTTCATCGACACCATGTCCCTACATGTCGCCGTCAATGGTATGTGCTCTCGTCAAAGGCCAACATGGATGAAGCACAAGAAGAAGGAAAAAGAGCGTGAAAAGCTTCTCCTCCAAGCACAAGAATCTGACTTGGGTGCTTTGCTTGAAGACCTTGGGCAAGAAGAGCATCAAGACTTGTGGATCACACGCAGCTCCACCAATAGCCTACATGAAGTGGCTCAATTCCACTGCGACATCAAACCGGACAAATCGAAGCGTGCCTTTTTCGACAGCACAGACAAGCAAGTGATTTTGGACGACTTGCACGACCTGCTGGACTATTGCGCGCTCGACGTGGAAATCACACATCAAGTCTACAGAAAAGTTTTACCGACATATCTCGAAATTGCGCCCCATCCAGTCAGTTTCAGTGGCTTGCTACATATGAACTCTATGGTTCTTCCAGTCAATCGCAATTGGCCAAAGTACATTGAGAGTGCGGAAAAGTGCTACCAAGATCTGTCAGAAGCAGTCAAGAAACGCTTGCTGTCTATGGCAGAGGGCACCCTCGCACTCAAGGATCAACCAGATAAGTATGAGGAGGATCCCTGGCTTCGGCAGCTCGACTGGACAGCGAAACCCTTGCGTGTTGTCAAGAACAAAAAGACAGGTGAAGAGCGTGTTGCAAAGAATCAAAAGATGCCGGGAATGCCTCAATGGTATCGTGATCTCTTTCCCAAAAACGACGGGATCATCAATCTCACTGTCCGCACGCGCGTAGCACCCATCTTGCTACGCATGAACTGGGAAGGCCACCCACTCGTCTGGTCAGACAAGTACGGCTGGGTGATTCGCGTTGAAGACGAAGAATCAGCGGCTGTCTTTATCGAAAAGCGTTTCCTCAAGTGCGATATGATTAATGAAAGCATTGAGAGGGTTCGATTCGATGATGCTACGTACTTCAAAGTGCCACACAAAGATGGGCCGCTCGCTCGCGTTGCCAGTCCCCTCGCAAAATCATTCGTCAAGTTCTTTGAGGAAGGCATGCTCAACAGTGAGTTCTCCGTCGCCAAGGAAGCGCTCGAGATGAATGCAGCCTGTTCCTACTGGATCAGTGCGAGAGATCGCATCACATCACAAATGGTCGTCTGGCAAAATGAAGTCGATCCAGAGGGTGACCCAGATATTGGCCTCATCCTTCCACAAACAGCTCCGATGGGTACCGTCACCAGGCGTGCAACGGAAGCAACGTGGATGACGGCGAGTAACGCCAAGAAGAACCGTGTTGGATCCGAACTCAAATCCATGGTGCAAGCACCCAAAGACTACTGCTTTGTTGGAGCGGATGTCGACTCTGAAGAGCTCTGGATCGCTAGTCTTATGGGTGACGCACAGTTTCAAACCCACGGATCAACAGCACTCGGATGGATGACACTCGAAGGCACAAAGTCAGCCGGCACAGACTTGCATTCAAAGACGGCCGAGATTCTCGGCATCTCCCGAGGCAATGCCAAGATCTTCAACTATGGTCGCATCTACGGCGCCGGACTTAAGTTTGCCATTCAACTTCTCCAGCAATTCAATCCATCGCTTTCTGAGCAAGAGGCAAAGAAGACGGCTGAAGCCTTGTATGCTGCAACAAAGGGCGTCAAGGGTAAGATTGCAAAGCTGCAACGCAAAGCCTTTTGGCGTGGCGGCACAGAATCCTATGTCTTCAATCGTCTCGAGGCAATGGCAGAGTTGGAGGTGCCGAAAACACCTGTGCTTGGGTGCGGCATCACTGAAGCGCTTCTCGCGCGATATCTGTCTCCTGGAGGGTTCTTGACTAGCAGAGTCAATTGGGCCATTCAATCAAGTGGCGTGGACTATCTGCATCTCCTCATCACCTCAATGGAGTACCTCATTCGTTTGTACGGTATTGATGCTCGAATGTCAATCACCGTGCACGACGAAATTCGCTACCTTGTTGCAAAACAAGATGCAAATACTGCCGCATTCTTGCTGCAAATCAGCAATCTGTGGACTCGCGCCATGTTCTCACAGCAACTTGGCATTGATGATTTGCCACAGTCTTGTGCCTTCTTCTCCGAGGTTGATGTGGATCATGTTCTCAGGAAGGAAACATCCATGGATTGCATTACGCCTAGCAATCCTACTGCGATTCCGCCAGGCAAATCTCTGAGCATTGACGACACACTCAATTTTATCGCAGAACGCAAAGACTCACTTCGACCAAGCAATCCTGTGGACTTGAGTCGATGGACTTATCAGTCGAGAGAACCCGTCATGAATAGTATGGAGCAGAATGCGCTCTGGTTTCTGCAAGCTCAAACTTTCAAGGAAACAGGCGCCGTCATCAAGGCTTACGATGCTGCCCATGCCGACTAATCCATGTAAACACTTGTACCAATACATCTAACGCATATACAAATGTAGATTGAAGAGCACATCTAGAGCTTTGCCTTACTCTTCGCTCTTGTCTCCATGAACCGCTGCACTTGTGTCTTGACGTTATCCAGCACACTAGCGTCTTCGATGGTCGCAGGGACGTCCACCACTTTGTTGGGCTGGCCTTCAGCGGCATTCTCGACATATGCACGCACAACTCGCCGCAGCGTCTTCCCAGATCTTGTCTTTGGCAGCGGGGTATCAAGGACAACCATACCGCCAAGACTCGCAATATTGCCAATTTCCTCGCGAACAAGCTTATTGACCTGTTCAAATGAAGGTGCTTTACCCTTGGCTGCCACGACAAAGGCGAGAGGAACATGACCTTTGAGTGAATCTGGCATGCCGACGACGCAACACTCATTCACTCCTGGAATAGAGGTGATGACAGCTTCAAATGCACCGGTACTGAGACGATGAGCAGCGACATTGATGATGTCGTCTGAACGTGCCATGATGTGCACAAAGCCATCTTCATCAATCAAGCCAGCATCGCCCGTGTCAAACCATTTGCCACCAAAGCGCTTCATGTAACTCTTTTGGAAGCGGCCTTCACTGTCTCGCCACAGCTCCGAAAGCATACTTGGTGGCAATGGAGTTTTGAGCACAATATTGCCTGATGTACCTTGTGGGACTTCCTTGCCATCGTCATCCACAATATGCAAGTCAAAGCCGGGAGTGGGGGGACCAGCAGAGCCAGGCTTTGGTACAGGCTTATCCTTTAGACTCTGCAGAACACCTGTGATGGGCGACCCACTCTCTGAGGACCAGTAATTGTCGATACACTCAAAATGACTGCCGACATGCGCTTTTAGGACATCAGAGTAGTGAATCACAATGGACGGTTCAGACCGCTCGCCAGCAAGCATGAGACTTTTGAGCGAATTCAAATTGCGAGACTTGAGTTGCTTCGACTCAGGGTCGCCGGCACGCAACGCACGTAGAGCGGTTGGTGCGCAGAATAGGACATCGACGTTGTACTCTTCGCAAACACGCCATACCTCTGCCCCGCCACGCATAGGCAGCTTTCCCTCGAACAAAACTGTCGATGCGCCAATCAGGAGTGGAGCGTAGAAGATGAATGAGTGACCAACAACCCACCCAATATCGCTCAAGCAAGCCATAGTGGAGCCTGCTTTCATATTCATGAGGTGTTGAATCTGGTATCTGAGTTGGGCGGCATAGCCGGCTGAGAATCTAGAAACGCCTTTTGGCGCACCTGTCGTACCACTGGTGTATAGAGCTGCTGTTAGTCTAAGTTGGAAGGGTCAAGACTTACTGTATAGAATGTCTTGAGACTTGGTTGGTGTCGGTGAAGTGACTGGCTTTGCATTTTGCGCAAACTCGTCCCACTCGAGCACATCTGCAGGCAACGGCGTCTTTGCTTCATGGCCTTTTCGTTGCAGTATGACAATGGCCTTCGGCTTGTGCTTTGCTGATTGGATGCCCTTCTGAACAAGTGGCAAGTAGGGCGTCACTCGCTTCTCTTCGATACCAGCAGAAGCCGTTAGCAAGAGCTTTGGTGTAGCAGAGTCTATGCGCTTTGCAAGCTCTGACGAGGCGAATCCGCCAAACACAACAGAGTGGACAGCACCGATGTAAGCACATGCACACATGGCAACAAGTGCTTCTGGCACCATGGGCATATAGATCATAACGACGTCGCCTTTTCGAACGCCTTGGGCTGACATTGCGCCTGCAAACTGCTGGACATCCCTCAACAGCTCGCTATAGGTAATACGCCGCTTTTGAGATGTGACGGGACTGTCCCAGTAGATGGCAACTGACTCTCCAAGTCCTTTCGCAATATTCGCCTCGAGTAATTCATAGGCCATGTTGAATTCTCCATCCTTGAACCACGTCCATGAGCCATCAGCAGCAACATCTAGTACTGACTTTGGCTTCTTGTGCCAGTGAATCGTTTCTGCGATGCTACCCCAAAATTTTTCGGGGTCGGCGATAGACTGCCCGTGGATCCTTTGCTGAGAGTACATGCTAGACATTATACAAGTCCGTAATCCAAGTCTAGATGAGGAGGACAGCAATGAACAATGAAGCTGTAGATGGTCGTCGTGCGATTGATCGGAGCCATCGCCGAAGTCTGGGGGCGGAAGACGCGGGGGCGGGCGAGTCGAGATGGGAAGCCACGAAAAAGTCTTGTCGCACAGTAACTCGCACTCAACGACCGAAGTTTTGTAGAGCGGCAGTCAGCGAGCAGCTGTAGCCCATCAGATCAAGTAGCGTGATCACATGCACTGACAGGCTCAAGAAGACACAGAGCGCAGAGATGATAAGCGTGGTTGAAGACACGTTCCAGTGCGTCTTCTTAGCGGCGTCCATGACCACCGATCATGACCAGTACTAGTACTGAAGATGGACATTTTACATGTCTTCGACTGTTTGCTGGCACAGTAGCACTCATCTCATCCAGCTGCAAGATTACCGACTGTGGTCGACTGGTCATATTCTATAAGCGTTGTCGAGCGTTGTAGTCTTGTAGACAGGCTGCATCGACAAGGACTATAATTCATCTCAGTACTTTGCAGTGAAGATAGTCGCATCATTGTAGTGGCCATGCAACAGCAAGTACACCAAAAGCCTGCAGAGATAGACTGCCACCCTGGTCCTTGCAAATTGCAATCACAATGTTGTAGATGCAATCTGGCGATGTAGAGTAAGGATCATCCTGGCAGCTGCAAGCTTCTGAGCTCAATGCAGAGGTGTGCCCAAGGACGTTTCCTTTTGGGCATAATCTTTCGACATTTGGGCCCTGCGCGCTAGCTCCGCGGGCCTTTGAGCGCTTGGATTCTGATGATCCTTCATCTCTGCGAAGACGACGAATCTGCAGTCCAGATGGGCTTCGTCATGATGCAGATGCCATTTCACCTGCTCAAGACTTGGACGCGCAAACCCAAATCAGGCCAGGGCCGGCTTGGCATCTTTGGCAGAGCGCACCAATCACAGCACGACAATCCATCAGTCTCAGTCACGAAAAAATCTCAAGTCAAACCAGCTCTTTTTTTTTCTGGACTTAGGCGATTTCAAGTTGGCCAACTTCTGATAGATCACTTCGAGTGACGAGAGGTGGTAGCGGTCGGCGGTCGCGCGACGGCCGCGTGGGAGGAGTATGTGTGTTCGAGTTGATGCCGTTGTAATACCTGCGGATCCGAGACACTATCTGCGACACGGAAGGCCTGCCAGACGTGCTGATCATTCGACCTTGTCATCGCTGGATCAATGCGCACAGACTGGAGCTCCGAGCTGTTGACGCAGTATTGAGCGAATGTCATCTGAAACTGCGGTCGTGTCATTGTCGTCGCTCACTACGGCATACGAGAAACACGATACATTAAGAGATCCAATAGTGAGTCTCATCTTGGTCAGAGACAGTTTCCTTTACCTGAATGGTCGAGTGTTGCAGAGCTGCGTTGTCGATGGCCGAAGTCTGAAACACGATGGTGGCCATCTGAACGCAACTATTATCTCTGACAGGCTTGACAGCCGCGCGGTCTGCCTTGGCCCCTGATGAACGCATGGATAGAAGTCGCTTAACGCTCGGAAGATGCTTCTATGTTGAAGCTAGATTTTGAGAGACCACGTCTGATCATTGGTTCATGGGGCGTCTTGCTCGCGTGGTGAGACAACTTTGCCGTTGTGCCATTCAGAAATGCGTAGAGTCGTACAAGCATCAGACTCATGTCGAAAGCCCAGTGCGATAAGCCTATGACTCGTCTGCCGGGTCGCGTCGGTTGCCACGAGAATGGGGCGGGGCCTGTGCGGTGCGGTGTCGGTGTGTATGATGCTACCCGAGTCAAGCGAATGCCAAGCCCAAGTTTGGCATTGAAGAAGGAAGCCTTCACATGTGTAGTGCTCAAGCGGCTTTTCTCGCGGGTATAGCAAGTGCCGCCTGACGTGCGACTGGAAAGCCATGGCTGTTGCGCACAGTGGCATCGGGTCATCGCATCGGCATCGTTATCAAACGGTCAGGCCGTTGCGATGGCCAGATACCCCACATTTCGCGGACTTTGACATTTTTTCTTTTTGCTGGGCCGCTGCACGAGTGTTTCAACGGTCGCCTGCCACGCTACTTTGACGCACGAAGCTTTTTTGGATTGAATAGTGACCGGGGACCGCCGCAAATGAAGCACTACGACCAGCCAGCCTGGCCTGTCATCATTGACGACCTCGAGCCAGACGCCCATGCGACCTGGAGGGCATCTATTCGACCTCCGCATGAGTCTCGGACAATTGATCTCAAAAGAGACAAATGTCCGAGCAGATCTCAAGGCAGGTCGTTGAACAAGTCTGCATGGTAGCTGTCGCTTAATACATACAGCCGATATTGATGGTCTAGCTACGATCAATCGTCAGCTTGCACGCAGAGTGGTGCATACACTGGTGAAGCTGGACCTGAATAATCAAAGTCTCGATCTAGCGGCTACATTGTCAATGATCGGGGAACAATAGTAATCAGTGGAGTGTTGTGCTGGTCGTTGCAGTGTCTTTCGATCTATTTGTCACTGGGTCATCGGCACGACACCCCATTACCGTAGCTGTCAGAATTAAGGTGTCTCTGACTTTCTGTATCATCAGCCAAGTTGATGAAGCTGGTTCCGCAGTCTCAATGTAGACAGCTGTGGTTGTACGTGAGACATGATCCGTCTACGTTGAAGGATGGCTGTCACTTCTGACAATTTTCCGTGCGTGTCGTTGAGATGGCCGACCTGGTCCTGTCAGCGTCAGTCAGTGTACCGCGTGGTCCGCGGCTAGAAGTGTTGGCGTGTGAGACGTGGCTGGAGAAAATAGTTGGCAGCTGACCGGAATTCCATAGAGGCTTCTGTCGTGAGCGTCTTTGTGAGACTGCTGCCAGCGGGTTGTAGACTATATGCAGACCAAGATAGCAATCGGAAAAAGGCGCATTGCAATCTATGTACGCATGTGCGTCTGACGCGGTCGCAATCTCGAGATGCATGTAGCAGCGGTAGGTAGAGAGGCCAGCTCAGTGAAGCTCAAGATCATTTATGGCGGGTGCAGATCGTATGAAGTCAGCGTGAAATTGGCTCGCATGGCTCTCGAGAGTGCAGTGCAGTTGTACAGAGGCAGCGGTAGTCTGGTAGAGCAGCAAGATTGATTCCTGCGTGGGAGTCTCTTCCACGCGGACTTGACGGGCGGCCGCGACCCTTAAACTTGGTTTGCGAAATTTCTGGATGCAAACCAAGGCAAACCAAACGCAAACCAGATTTTGTCTCGCCCAACTCGGGTTTTTGTTTGTATAAAGAAGCTCGCTGCCCCCCGGCCCCTTTCCCAGGCCATCGCTCCTCCACACTCAAGCACCCTCACCACACTCACACACACACTTATACTGCTACTAGCCATGTCTAATGCGAGTGCATCCATCGCTGCAGGTCCGAGCAAGGCAAAGCCATATGTCTGCCTCACCTGCACGCGTCCCTTTGCCCGCCTCGAGCATCTCAAGCGCCATGAACGCTCGCACACAAAGGAGAAGCCTTTTACGTGCGAGCAGGCAGGAGACATGCAAGGCTGTGGACGCTCTTTTGCACGCAGGGACTTGCTCCTGCGTCACCAGCAAAAGATTCACCTCTTCCCCAACACCACAAAGCGCAGACGGCTCAGTACAGCCAGCGCTCTTTCTTCTGGGCGTCGCAAGTCATCCTCCATCTCGGTACCTTCACAACTTGTGGAGTCGCACCGTATCACCATGTCAATGCCCAATTTGGAGGACTTAAACAACTTTTCAAGTGGCACGGTCAATCCGTCTTCGCTTTGTTCGCTTTCACCAAGCGACTCGAGCGCACACTCGCAGATGGAATTCGCTTTCCCAAACATGGGATATGCTTCATCACATCCACCCGCGCCATCATCAACGGCTTCTTCTGAAAACGTGCAGTGGGCAACGGAAAAACTCTTCCCGCTCGATGTATTCCAGGCGGAAGATTCCTCATTGGCTTGGTCTATGCCAGATCTCATGATTGACGTGCAATCGCCCACTTCATCAGTGTCTTCCTCAGCATACTCACCTGTTCAAGCGACACACGACTTGCAGATTTCTGCCTCTGCCGCAATGCAACACGGTGCCCCCACCAAGTCCTACATGTCCAATGCCTATGCCACAGAAATGTACTTGCGAAGCTTGACAATGGAGAGCCAACGCGCTCAACTTGCATTGATGCAGCAACAGCACGAGCACCACTTGTCCCAGCAAAAACAGCAACACCAGGCACTCTCCTCGCAGCACTCTTCGCCAGTCAGGATTCCTTACAGCGCAGAGCAGCTCAAGATGCAGATTGGTATGCAGCAACAGCAACACCGTGCTTTGGACTTGTCCTACCCACAAACCAACTCTGGCAGCTACATTACTGATTTGGGTACTTCTTTGCAGTACAGCAACGACGCTTCTTGCTTTGCCACTGGCTACAACTACGCCAGTCTTGGTGGACGTAATTTTGTCGAATCTTTCTGAGCTGGTTCGAATATTCTTATGATCCTCAATACATGGCATTCACTCTCAATCACACATATGCATGAATTGCTCTTGCACGGCGCGGCGTTTTCAACATGATACCATATTTATACGTAGGCTAACGCAGCACATCAATACAACAGGATACTGTCGAATCATTCGCCTCTACTGCTTCTCTCGTAACTGTCTCTATTGTCAGACTGTCAAACTGCAAACTCGTCGCTGACCGACATTCCCCGGTGGCCTCGGCTTCGAAAACAAAGCGCAGCCCGGTGATTGGCTGTTTCCAGTTGTCTGTTCATTTCCTTGTCGTAGAGATTTATTTCTCTGGGGAAAAAAGATTGAGCCGTCGTACCCGGCCTTCTTCCCCGGATATCGCGGTGGCCGATGCATCAGCGACGATTCAGCAACAGTGGTGTCAGAAACCCGGGCTAGCGGTGACCCGGGTAAGACCTGGATGCCTCATGTCTTCTAGCTCGAAGCTTGGCTCGCAAGCGCCAAACTTATACGATTGCGAAGGAATATCATGTACATGTCATCATTGTCATGCACGGTCGCTCGCATAGAAGCGATTACGCAAGATCAAACCGCGGCTCGGCTCGCTATCATAGACCTAAGGGCTTGAGCACTCGCGATTTCGCACTTAATGGAAGCCTTGGAAGGAGATCAGGGCATAGACACTTTAAGATGATACATGGATCGAGCTGCAGTACCAGATCAAGAAACGCCGCGAAACAGAGACAGCATTGAGCAGGGAGAGTCAGGCATCTGAAGTCGACAAATGAGCCTCTGCCTGTTGCGTGTTTTTGTCTTCCCATCTGGAGTTTCGCGTCTTTTCTGTCGTGGGACTGACTCAACGGCCACAATCGCGTACACTGCGTAGACCGCGAAGGAGCTCATTGAAGGAAGGGCCCGTACAGAGAATCATGGCGCCATCCACAATATCAAGCGGGCGGGTGTTGGACCTCACAGGCAAGATGTCCAATAACGACAAGGATTTCCGCTACATGGGCCTCAATGACCTTCTTGCTGACTTGACGCAAATGACGGGCCAGTTGGACGATCACTCAGCATCTAGACTGGTGGATGCGGTGCTCAAAACTCTAGAAGACCCGAATGGCGAGGTTCAAAATATGTCCGTGAAATGTCTTGGTCCACTCATCAAGCACAGCAATGAGATTTACATTCAAACCATTGTCAACCGCTTGTGCAAGACCGATGGCGCTGAAGCGCTCAAAGATATCAGTGCAACTGCTCTACGGACAGTCATCTCAGAGCTGTCTCCAAACAGTTCTCTCGCCAATAGCATCACCACCAAGTTGACACCAAAGTTGGTGACGCAACTCGAGCATCCAGAAGACAAGTCGGATTTGCTACTAGAATCCATTGATGTACTACAAGAGCTGCTAAGTCGATTCGGCAAGCAGGTGGAGCAGCTGCCTGAATCCCTCTTGACGCGCATAGTCCACGCATTGGTCAAGCTGCTCGACAATTCAAGACCGGCAGTCAGGAAGCGCTCAATCATGGCGCTGGGTTTGCTCTCCATCCATCTTCCTACATCAGCTCACGATCGCTTTATGAGTGAGCTTGTTGAGCTCTTGCCTCTGGCAAAGTCAAACGAAAAAGTCAAGACTTTACTGGGTCTGCTCGGTCAGATATCAAGATCAGAAGCGCACCTGCCTCAGCCTGCGCGTCGATTCAGCAGCTTTTTGCAAACACTTGCAACGCCAGTCTTGTCAACGCTCTCTATTGATGACGACGAACTCAGAGAAACGGCATTGCTCAGTTGTGAGGCCTTTGTGCTCGGTGGCGGACCACAGATTCGCAAATTCGACGCCCAAATTTTGGAGGCATGCTTCACCTACATCAAGTATGACCCAAACTATTCTTATGATGAAGACGATGCAGGTGATGATGATATGGATATGGATGATGCCGATGAAGGGAGTGATTTCGGCTCGAACTACGATAAAACCTACTCGGATGATGATGATGTTTCTTGGAAGATCCGCAAAGGCTCAGCCAAGTTGTTGCGCGCTCTAATCTCGACCCGACCAGACATTGTCAAGAGCTCTGGCTCGCAAATTGCATCTGTGCTCATTTCACGCCTCAATGAGCGAGAAGAAACTGTTTGTTTGGAAATCATTTCTACATTCGCAGCACTCATTGACTTGGAGGCCGGTACCCCTGCAACGCGTGCTGGCTCGCCTTCTCGCAAACGAGCGAGAGAGAGCGACACAGAGATGGAGTCGGACCCGAAAACGTTGCGTGCAGCTGTTGCACAGTCCATTGGCAAGATCAAGAAGCACCTCTTGCAGCAAATCAATGGCAAGTCAGTCTCAACAAAAGTGGCTGCCTTTAATGCTCTTGCTGCATTGGCACGCTCGAATGAGATCAGTCTCGAGCCAAGTCTACACTCGATGCTAGGCCCAACAAAGCAAGCCTTGGCAAGTGCTACAAGCGGTCACAACGCGGCTGCTGGGCTCGCACTCAAGCTTGCGGCTCTTGATTTCACCCAAGCTCTGATAGATCACGCCTCCATCAGCAGCATCACGGCTAATATGGAGATGCTCAGCAGTCTCCTGACCGACACACTCGAGGCAGAGACGCTCTACAAGGTGGCCTCTACAGCGCTGCAGTCAATATTGTCACTGCTTGTGATTGTTGCAAGACATGGTGATATCAATGCCCACACCACGCTATTCTCCTGCATCCTGCAAAAGACAAAGTCAGAAGCGCTCGATCATGAATTGCGCGATCAACTGATCAAGGCGCTTGGTACGGCCATGGCGCATCTTCCAGCGGGTGCGTCGAGTTCGTTAATGGCAGACGCAGCTGGACTTCTCTTGCAGCGATTACAATCTGAGCCGACGCAACTTGCAGCGACTCAAGCGATTGCTGAAGCTGCCAATGCACAAGTTGCAGTGCTGCAAACAGATTGGGCCTCCCAAGTCGTACGGGTCATCACACCCTTTGCGCGCAATATGAGTGATAAAAGTCTTCGAGCTGCAGCCCTGACTGCTCTGCCGTTACTACTTCCTCGTGCTGCTAGTCTACTTGAAGAAGCCGTCGTGCGGGACTTGACATCCTCGATGAATCATCTGCTCAAGTCTGGCGATGCTCAAGTCTTGCCATCCGCTGTCCAGGTCCTTGGGTCGTTGGCACTCAATACACAGGGCCCGTTGCAGCAGCTCGTGCAAAAGGAGACATTACCCGTTGTCCTGGGATTGATTGATTTGCCAGCTGTGCAAGCTAGGGGTCCAGCATTGGAAGCAGTCCTGTTATACTTGTCGTCCGTGTCGCTTCAGGGTGAGGCGGTCGCCGTGATCGCCAGTCTGTCATCCAACCTCAAGGACAAGAATTTGCCGATCCTTGGTCGCTGTATTGCGGCTTGCTTGCCTCTGGAGAAGGATGCGCTCGCTACACACATCAAGGCGATTCAAGCACCCAAGACACCGGAGGAAGAGCGCGCTTTGGCACTATATATTGTTGGTGAGTATAGCTCAAAAGCAGCAGTCGACAAGAATGTGGCGGATCTCGTCTTGACACAATTCAGCTCTCCCTCTGAAAAAGTCAAAGCCGGCGCTGCTTTTGCCTTTGGAAGCTTGGCTGCACGCGACATGGACAGCTACTTGCCTGTTCTCTTTAAGGAACTTGGCAAGAGTTCTTCAGATCACTTTTTACTGGCTGTATCTCTCAATGAGGTGATTGCGCATAATGAGCATGGCGACAGGGTGGAAGTGTTGTTGTCTCACAGCGACGCCATTTGGGAGCGACTGTTTCGAGCAGCAGACGATGAGCGTGCCAAGGCAACTCTCGCAGAATGTGTGGGCAGACTGACCTTGCTCCGCCCATCACGATTCCTTCCTCAACTACAAACACAGATGCGCTCAGAAGAGACGAGTATTCGATCGGTTGTCATTCGCGCCGTTCGGCATACATTCACGGCTGCGAGTCACGATGTAGTGTTTGATGACTTGCTGAGACCTTTTGTGGTTGACTTTTTGTCCATGATGGAGGACTCTGACTTGGAGATTCGACGGCTGGCGCTCAGTACACTCTATTCTGCAGCTTTCCACAAACCGCAGCTGGTTCACGATCACATTGGACGACTGCTACCCCTACTGTACAAGGAGACGAGCATCAACAAGGATCTGGTGCATGTTGTTCAGATGGGGCCCTTCAAGCATACGGTGGATGATGGATTGGTGTTGCGCAAGAGTGCCTTTGAGACGTTGCATACGCTGTTGGATTCCTTCTTTTCAGTCAATGAGATGCAAGGCATCTACACAGTTATCTTGACTGGACTGGATGATGTGCATGAAATCAAAATGCTCAGCTACCTGATGCTTTCGACCTTGGCGAGCAAGGATCCCGAGGGCGTGCAGCAGCATCTCGAGCAAGTCACTGCCAAGATGGTCAAGGTGATGGCAGCAAAGACAAAGGAGAATGCCGTCAAGTCTGATCGCGAGAAGGATGCTGAGATTAAGCGAAGTGTCATGCGTTGTGCCGTTGCGCTGAAGGACGTGGCGGGCCCCAGTACGCCGGCCTTTGCGGCCTTTTGGCAGGATATGCAAGCGACGAGGCAGGGCGAGATTGAGAGTCTCTCGCAGGAGCTCCGGGGTGTCCTGTAGCTCAGGACTCCATCAAGTAGCTTTATACTCAATACCACACGTGATTGATTGCCTGGCTGACGAGACAAAGACACCACACACGACCAGGTCACTTGTGAGACTGGCAGGGAAAGGCCATGTCGCTCTTTGGGGATGAGAATGAAGGCAGCAACGGCGCATCGAGGATTGGATCTTCTTCCCGGCTCAACTCGGCGTCAAAGGCGCGGACAAACAATAGCAGCAGCGGTCTATTTGGCGATGACGCCGATCCATGGAGTATGTCCCCTGTCCTGTCACAAGCAAGTAAAGCACAGATGGCTAATGATCCCAGTGCCGACGCCCAAGAAGCAAGCAGACATTGGCACCCTGCTAGAAGATGCCGATATTCCTGATGCCTATGTCGATGTCTTTGAAGCGTATGCGACAAACGGCCTCGTCACCATGTCTTCCTTTAAGGAACTACTTAAGGCGGCGCATATCAGTGATTCGGATGCAGAGACAGTTCTTGCTCTTGTACTGCCTGGAGAGTCTAGTACCGCTGGCTTGCCCCGCGCAAAGCTCAATGTCGCACTGGCGCTCGTTGCGTTGTCGCAGCAAGGCGAAGAGCTGACGCTGGATGCCGTGGATGACTTACGACACAGACGCTTGCCAGTACCCAAGCTAGCGACGAAAGAGCAAAAGGCTCAAGAGGCGCCATCAGAGATCAAGCCTGCATCTCCAACCAAAGCACCCGTTCAAGCAGCACAAGCGCCAGTCCCGCAGCGACAGACTGCCGAAGAACCCTCCACGGCCTCTACAACAGACGATCCATGGTCTAATGGCAGTAGTTCACGCTCTCATCACTACGATGAGAGTCCTAGTGTGCCTGAGGCAACCACAGCAACGCCAAGTTACACGAGCCCCGCGGTACAAGGTTCTCTGGACTTTGATGCGATTACAGTCACGACGCTTGAAGGAAAAGAAGGAATGCCGCTCTGGAAACATCTCAACTATGCGTACGTCTCCCCCATGTATTGCACACGCTGACAAAAGTATCAAAAGCGCCAAGCGCAAGTCTAATGTGGTACGTCGATACAGCGATTTCGCATGGCTCCTTGAATGCCTACTCAAGAAGTATCCATTCCGTCAAGTCCCCTTGCTGCCGCCAAAGCGGCTTGCCGGTATGACTCTATCAGGTATGCAAGACATTCTAACACTTTCAAGTGAATGGCATTTACATACGAATAGATGCTGGCTTTTTGGAGAAACGCCGACGTGGGCTCTCGCGTTTTGCTAATGCACTTGAACGGCATCCTGTGTTCAAAATCGACCAGCTCGTGACGACCTTCCTCACAGTCCCAACGGAATTGGCCGTTTGGCGAAAGCAAGCTTCAATTTCAGTGCAAGAAGAGTTTGAAGACCGCTACCTCGCGCCTGACCTGGAAGCCAGTCTACCACAGGGCATTGACGACTGGATGTACAAGACCCGTGTAGCACTCGCGCCTGCCATTGAGTCATTCACAAGTTTGGTCGTAACGCAGGAACGTCTCATCAAGCGGCAGGAAGTGGCAGGGACAGATCACCTACGGTTGAGTTTGACGCTCAATACATTCTGCGAGCAACAAGGTGCGACGTATGATGTACTGGGCAAAGAACACGGTCCCGGCATTGTACGTGGTTTGCAAGCATTATCAAGACACCATACCACCGCACAGCAGACGATGGAGCAAGAGTGTCGCGCACTGGAAGATGCCGTACTTGAAGACTTGAAGCGACACAGGGATACGTTGACTGCGATGCATGAACTATTTGTACGACACGCCAAATATGCAGGCGACAATGTCTCTGCATTGGAGAAACGCATTGCCGCTGCGAAAACAAAGCTGCATGCATTGGACAACAAGGTGGATGCAAAGGAGAACGACAAGGCAAAGTTGCGGGAAAGCATACAGAGTGATCAAAACACGATTGTCAAGCTGATGAGTCGCCGTGTGTTTGTGCGGGAGTGTGTGTGGCATGAGTTGCAGGTGTTTGAAGCACAGCAGGTGCACATTTCGAGGCTGGTGAATGACTTGGCTGGGTTGCGAGCCGACTTTGCAAAGCGGTTGCTGGATCTGGCTGTGAAGCTACAGGGCGACGTTGAGGGGATGCCGTAGCTGGTAACAGGCACATACATGCACATACATGCACATACTGGAGTACTCGAGGCCGCACAGGGGGAATTCGGCGTCGCCGTCGCGCTTCCCCACAAATTCATCTCTCCAGACCACATTAGCTCATCTGCTGCTGGACCACAAGCCTCAGCTTAGACTAATAGTCAAGCTAACCTTTGCCTGTATCAACAGACATGGTCCGTGTTGCTGTGTGTCAGATGGCCTCGCAGCAGTTCAACCTTGAAAAGACACTCGGCGTGGTCGCAACGTACATGAACAAAGCTTCCGAGAAGAAGACTGATCTCATTGTATTCCCAGAAGCTACTATCGGCGGATACCCAAAGCACTCGACCTTTGGTATTCAGGTAGGCCTGCGAACAGATTCAGGACGGCAAGAATATCTGCTATATTACAACGCCTCTATTGAGGTGCCGTCGCCCACCACGGATACACTTGCACAATTGGCAAAAGAGACCAACATGTCTGTGGTCATTGGCGTGATTGAGCGTGAACGAGGGACACTATATTGCACGCTGCTCTATATCGATGCTGTCGCAGGTTTGATTGGCAAGCATCGAAAAATCATGCCGACCGGGGCAGAGAGGCTTGTGTGGGGGTTCGGAGACGAGTCTACCATTGCCGTGCATGACATGACTTTGCCGTCTTTGCAGAACGTCAATGGTCACGGGAACAAGGCCAAAGTCTCGGGCGTCATCTGTTGGGAGAATTATCAGCCCTTGTTACGGTATCACATGTATCGACAGGGCACTCAAATATACACAGCTCCTACTGTGGATGCTCGAACGACTTGGCTCCCCTCTATGCAATTTATTGCCCAGGAAGGACGGTGTTTTGTCTTGTCGGCGTGTGCCTTTGCCAAGAAGGAAGACTTCCCTGCTGACCATGCCGCTCAACAAGCACCGGACGATATCATCATTGCTGGTGGGAGCTGCATCATCTCTCCGCTGGGTGAAGTCTTGGCTGGTCCATTGCGTGAGGAAGCTGGCCTTCTCTTTGCAGAGATTGACCTGGACGACAATATCAGGGGTGCGCTGGATATGGATGTTACGGGCCACTACTCGCGGTCAGACATTTTCCAGCTGCACGTCAAGGGATATCCTGAAGATAAGTCCAAAGCAGTTTAAGCCTCCCATAGCCCTATACTCCTTCCTCCATGCCCGTGCCACACCGCCCGAGTAGACAGCGGCACCTCTTCTGCTCGTCTCTTCCCCAAATTTCAAATTTCGCAGCGGAACTTGAACCATCCGCGACCAAGCCAACCAGCATCCATCGTCTGCTCATCCTCAGAGCCACGGCTTGGTCCTGCTGACAGGGTCGGATTCACGGGCAGATAGGCCTCTTCAATTTTATCCAAGCATGACCACGCCGCAGTAAGTCCCCATGCGCGCACCGTGCCAACTTTGCCAAGACACTCCAGTCGCTGACCCATTCGCAGAACCGGCAAACGTCGTTCCCTCTCTGTGACCCTTGCACAGCTCGCACGCAGCTTCTCTAATTCTTCTCCACCTGAAAATCAGCCTCTTCAATCGCGTACGGGCTCGAGTGGCAGTACACGGCGGTACTCCACAGACGAGTCTGCCAACCGCGCAAAAGAGATGATCAATAGCGCAGGCGAACAACATCCCGAAGACCGTCATACATTTCGCGTTGGTGTGACGGAGGACAAGAACCGGCGCTGTCGGCGGACCATGGAGGATACGCATGCCTTTGTGTATGACTATATGAAACATCCTGATGACGGCTATTTCGCCATTTTTGATGGTCATGCTGGCAGGCTTGCTGCTGATTACTGTGGTTCGCGTTTTCATTTGATTCTAGCGGACATCATGCGTCGTAATGTCGACAAGCCGCTGCCGGATATCTTGGATGCAGCGTTCACCTATGTCGATTCAGCCATGGAGAAGATGCACTTCAAGAACCAAGGATGTACCGCTGCCGTGGCACTCTTGCGATGGGAGACACGGTTGCCTGTGCCATCAGAAGGTACAGAAGCAACTACCGTACAAAACCATCGACGCGTGCTCTACACTGCTAATGCAGGTGATGCCCGTATTGTGCTATGTCGCGCCGGTCGAGCCATTCGACTCTCCTATGACCACAAGGGATCTGATCATCAAGAAGGTGTTCGTGTACAAGCAGCTGGCGGTACAATCCTCAATAATCGCGTCAATGGCGTTTTGGCCGTGACGCGTGCACTTGGCGATGCCTATATGAAGAGTCTCGTGACGGGCCACCCGTATACAACAGAGACGGTGCTTGTTCCTGAAGAAGACGAGTTTATGATTCTGGCGTGTGATGGGCTATGGGATGTATGCACCGACCAGCACGCGATTGACCTTGTTCGCGCGGAAAGAGACTCCAAAAAGGCGAGTCAAGTACTGGTGGAGTATGCACTCAAGGAGTACTCGACCGACAACCTCACCGTCATGGTGGTCCGGCTCAAGGATCTCGCGCCGCTGTCTCCCGTGCTGGCGAGCAAGGAGCCAGCAGACATCCAAGAAGAAGATGGCGAATCGGCCGTTGTGGATTGATTTTTGTGTGACTGGTCGATGCAACCTTCGTTCTCATAGCTCTTCCTCATCATCGTCTGCACTTGCAGGCGTCGTAGTAACAACAGGCTCTTGTACACGACCATCCAGCGCTTCACGCTCACGCTGCAGCCGTACTTCCTCTTGCAATGCCAGAAACTTGGCTTGCGTCTCTTCCTTTTCCTCTTCTGCCCGTTCATTGACGACTTCCCATCCACTCGCCCGCTGCTTGATGCTCTCTTGCGATCGTTTATACGCATCGGCTTTGACATCTACCTTCGCCTCAAACGCAATTCCCTTCTCCCGCTGCTGATGTTTCCGCCGTTGCTGTTTTGACGTGAGTTTCCCTTGTCTCTTGGCAATACCGGCTTTTTGCTGACCCGTCGCTGCAGCTGTACGAAGTGCTAAATCACTCACTGCTTTGGTGACGCGTGATTTGGCAGATTCTTCGGTAGTAGCTGCTTCGCCAGCAACATTGCTTGTTGCACCATGTCTGAGGTTGCGCGTCCGTTCAGACGGTTCCTTTCTCGTTTTGGCCTTTGGGCGCATCTGTAGATACTTTAGCAGCTTTGTCCCAGTCGAGTAGGTGAAGTCGCCGAAAAAGTCAAAAAGGCGACGAGATGGACAACGACACAGCAACGAGCAGTAATGAAGAGCAAAAGGATAGACTACGGGGATGCATCATGCGCAGCAGCCTAAGAGTAGAGGTCATCTTCTCCGTCATTGCCAAACTGAGAAGGAGGCTGCACCTCACCGCCTTGACCGGCCGCAGCTGCCTCATTGGCAGAGGGGAATCTGAATCCAGAATTACCCGGTGCTTGGTTCTTGAGCTGCGTGGCAAACATCTCATACCGCCGGATATCAGAGTCAGAGACGGATCGCCTTGCAGACCGCATGGCCTCCTCAAAGTACTCGCGCGTCACTTCAGCTTTATCATCCTCATCCGCCATTTCAACATCACCACCTTCCTTAGCCCGTTGCACATCCGCTGCAATCGAATCTTTGATGGCGAGTTTCACGGCGCGTTGAACAATATACGACATGTCTGCACCAGAGAAACCATGCGTGTGCTTTGCAATGTATGTCAAGTCGACATCTGCAGCAACAGGCGTCTTGCGGAGTTGTGCCTTGAGGATCGACAAACGTGACTCTTCATCTGGCAACGGCACGTAAATCAATTGATCCAAACGTCCAGGTCGCATGAGTGCTGGATCAATGACATCTGGTCGGTTGGTGGCGCCAATGATGAAGACATTCTTCTTGGAGCCCATACCATCCATTTCAGTGAGGAGTTGGTTGACGACACGGTCTGATGCACCGCCTGCATCACCACCACCGCCACCACGCGCACGAGCAATCGAATCCAACTCATCGAGGAAGATGACACACGGCGCTGCAGCGCGTGCCTTGTCAAAGATATCACGCACACCCGCTTCAGACTCACCAAACCACATCGACAACAACTCGGGTCCCTTGACGGAAATAAAGTTGGCGGCGCATTCATTGGCAATGGCTTTTGCAAGGAGTGTCTTTCCCGTTCCTGGTGGACCATAGAACAAGACACCTTTGCTGGGTGACATGCCGAATTTGAGGAATTTGTCTGGGTGTTCGACAGGGTATTGCACGGTTTCCTGCAACTCCGTCTTGACCTTCTCCAAACCACCAATATCGTCCCACTTGATGTTGGGGATCTCCACAACAGTCTCGCGCAGGGCAGATGGGTTGGAGGTGCCGAGGGCGAAGCGGAAATTCTCCATCGTCACGCCAAGCGAGTCAAGCACTTCTGCGTCAATGGTATCTTCATCCAAGTCAATGAGATCCATCTTTTCACGAATCTGTTGCATAGCAGCTTCAGAGCACAATGAAGCGATATCCGAGCCAACGTAACCGTGCGTTTCAGCGGCGATTTGCTCAAGATCAACGTCATCGCCGAGTTTCATATTCTTGGTGTGGATGCGCAGAATCTCAAGACGACCAATGGCATCCGGGATACCGATATCGACTTCACGATCAAATCGACCGAATCGCCTGAGTGCAGGATCAATGGAGTTGGGTCGGTTCGTGGCTGCCATGACAACAATATTGCTGCGTGCCTTCATACCGTCCATAAGTGTCAAGAGCTGCGACACAACACGTCGCTCCACCTCACCATTTGTTTTGTCACGCTTTGGTGCAATGGAGTCAATCTCATCAATAAAGATGATGGCCGGGGAATTCTTCTCTGCCTCCTCGAATGCTTTACGCAAGTTGGACTCTGACTCACCGGCCATTTTGGACATGATTTCGGGACCGTTGATGAGGAAGAAGAAGGCGCCTGTTTCATTGGCGACGGCACGCGCCATGAGTGTCTTTCCCGTTCCCGGTGGACCAAACATGAGAATTCCACGAGGTGCCTTGACACCGAGTGTCTTGAAGAGTTGTGGGTGACGCAATGGCAGCTCAACTAGCTCTCTCACTTGAGCGAGTTGCTTGCGACAACCACCGAGATCATCATAGCCCACTTCAGCGAGACCTGCTTCTTCATCTTCGCGATCAATGGGGTCCCCTTCACAGTGGATGACGGTCTCAGAAGAGACAATACCATACTCTCCCGGGTCGACTTCAATGCACTTGAATTCAACTTGACGCATGCCACCACGGCAGGTAAACAAGTCGCCCTTGCGAATTGGTCGGTACGCTTCAAAGAAGTACGGCTTGAGGAAGACATCAAAGATGGAACCGGTGATGCCTTCGATTGTATCGCTCAGGGGTGCGACTTCGATACGTTTTGCATAGCCGACATCTTCTGCTGGGTGGATGAGGACGGTGTCTGAGAGTTTGACACGTAAGTTGTGGCGAACCACACGGTTCAATCGCGCCACGCCGTCTTCCATATCATCGTCGCCCTGCTGTTAGATGACCTAATATTTGAAAATGGGTTGAACGTACGAGTGCCACGAGCACAGTATCCTTTCGCTTCTTTCCCTTGACGATGACATTATCGCCACGGAAGATGTTGAGGGATTCCATTGTCTTATTGGACATGGTGATGACGGAGTTGTCGTCGTTTGTCGCGTCATCCACAACAAGGGAGTTGGGCTTGTTCTTCTTGCGCAGGATGGCGGTTGCAGTCTTGTCTTCTGCGGTCTCTGGGGCTATAGAGATGCTGTTAGACTTGATTGCGCAATTGATTTGAGCATGAATTGGGTCTTACCTGCGGCGGGCATTGCAGACGGTTTCTTCTCGTCTTGTGCGTCCATGTCTGGCAGATTTCTGTGTATGTCCTGCCTGCCTGTCTGTCTGTCTATCTGGCCTGTCCTTTGACTGGATGGCTTGAGGAGTAGGAGGAGAGTAGCTGGTGCTGGTGGTTTGTCACTCGTTCGGCTAAAGTTCAAGGGCGACGCGTCATGGAGCAGCAGCAGTAGTAGTCAGCAGCAGCAGTAACAGACTAACAGTACTAGGCCTGATGCGAGAATATTCTACGGCAGGTAGTAGCAGTACAGTGCATCTAGCAACAGGCCTGTCTTCTTGAGCAGTAGTGATGGACGGTGTATCGGGTTGACTGTGAATTCACCGGCCTGGTTGGTACTGTCTATAGTCTAGCATGCTACAGTACTACTCTACTGTCTAGCCTACTACTCTACTAGGCCACTACCAGCACTGTCCATCAGCCTCATGATCACGAGCCAGCGGGCAAGAAGCAAGAGATGGAGAGACTGCGCATGATTCGTGCGCTTAAGTGTGCGCGAATGAGAAGCGACCATCAGAGACAGAACTGACTCTCTCTACTCTTCTCCAGTCTACTCTCTACTGTACTGATAGTGAAAGTCTGTGATAGTCAGTCTACAGGCAGCCTGTCATGCGACTGCGCTAAGCGGACTGCCCGTCTCCTTCTCTATATAGACACCGCATCCCCATCCATCAGCTAGCTAGCTACCTATACGCCCGCACCATGAACACCGCACAACACCAAGCTCCCATGCTCGTCCCAGCCGCAGTCCATGACCCAGCAGCGCCCGTAGCTGCTGCACCCGCACCCGTCGCACCCATGTCCCAAGCAGCAAACCCAAGCTACACCGAAAAGTCATCCCACGCCGCGCCCATGACACAAGGCGGTGTAGGCACGGCTGCAGGATCTGACTGGACACAGGGATTCTGCGAGTGCTTGAATCCTATTGATTTGTGTGTCACCACCTTCTTCTGTCCTTGCATCACCTATGGCAGGTTGCAAGAACGCGCTGCCAACCCAACCTCTCGACAGCAACCAGAAATGGTCAATGCACAGTGCGGCTTGTATGGTGCACTCTTGTGCTGTGCTGGTTTCCAGTGGGTCTTGGGATGCATGGGACGTACTGCTCATCGCGAGAGAATGGGTATTGAAGGCTCGACAGGCATGGATTGTGCCTCGCACTTCTGCTGCTCCTGCTGCGCACTCATCCAAGAGGTAGGTTCTATTGCTTGGTTGAGCATGGCTAACAGCTCTAGACAAAGGAGATGGACCACCGATACGGCCAGCTCGAGGGCTGACTTGCTCTTTGCTTTTGGTCTTGCCCAGCTTCTACTTTTACTAATATCTTGATCCTTCCTAGTTTCCCTAGTGATTGTCTATAATACTCTCTTACTGCTGCTTGTACGTGATATTGCCCAGTGTGTGGAGTGCTGAAGATATCCAGAGTGACTACAGACTGGAGCACTGTACAAGCACACTCAGGGGCAGCGATATACTCAAGACTGCAACACCCAGCACGCCTCTTTCTCTTCTCTCTCCAGTCAGTCCATCATGCTTCCTGCTATCCAAACTACCGTAGATCACTCGCTTGAAGCAGTATTCAGCGCAGACTCCTCAGCACCTCTCCCAAGCTCACAAGAGACACTCCCTACCAAGACAGAGGCAGACTCCATTACGCATGCTCCAGAGCGCAGTCCCAGCATGTCTCAAGAGACTGTGACGACACAGACAGAGAAGCAGCAGTCGCACGAGACACCAGCTATCACTCAACAGCCAACACTTGTACCTGCTATGTCTCAAGCTGAACCTGCACCTTCCACAGAAAAGCAAGATGCTACTGGCCTCGACGTGGACCCACGCAAATGGCACACCTCCTTCTACGATTGCATGTCACCCTGTCACCTCTGCTTGACTGCCTTCTGCTGTCCCTGCGTCGTCTACGGACGCAATGTCACAAGAATGCAAAACCCAACAGACCCAGACGACTTCCCCATTAATCTCCCTTGTCTCTTCTACTACTTCCTCGGCTGCTTCGGTTTGCAATGCTGCTTGGGTGCATTCTCGCGTGTTCAGCACAGATCGCAAATGGGCGTGGAGGGTGACCCACTCGAAGACTTTTGTGCACACTTCTGTTGCACAACCTGTGCACTTACCCAAGAGGTATTGTTCTTCCTGCTGCTTCGTCATGCACAGCTCACAAGACAGAGTAAAGAGATTGATCACCGGTACCCACAGCTCAGGGAATGACCGCTAGCAGCACCAAATAACGCTTATCCGCCGTCATGGCCCGTTTGTACTCTTTCAATTCCATTCGTTATTCTTTGAATAAACGCAAGATGGCTCTTCCCACTGCCAATCCATCATGCTCATCACCCGCTCGATTCCACGCATCCTTGCCATACGCTTCCGGGACAATGCCTTGAGCCACCCGCTTCTCAACGAGCAACTTGACCGTCTTTTCATTGAACTCAGGGTGTCCCTGTACTGAAAACAGCCGTTTAGGCTCATACAACGCTTGTATGTCGCAAATGGCATTACTCCCAACGACGCGCGGTCCAGGTGGTGCAATCGTGACGATATCCTGATGCATCTGTTGTAATCGCAACGTCCCTTGATATTCCGGCATCAATGGACAATCAAACGTATCGAGCGCCGTAACGGCAATCTCCCATCCCTTGGGGTTCTTGGCAACCGAGCCACCCAGTGCCTGTGCAACCACCTGATGACCAAAACAAATCGCTGCAATGGGAATCTCACCGTATGCAAGTCGAACAAAGTCTTCGAGTGCCTTGATCCATTCAACTGGCTCATACGCACTCGTCTTGCTGCCCGTCAGTAAGCATCCATCAAACTCCTCGAGCTGGCGTGTTGAGGTGGGTAGAGGCTCGCCTTTGTAGGCTTTGAAGGTGGTAAAGACGAGCTTGTCGGCAACCGAAGGATTGGCTGCACGAAGGAGTCGTGCAAAGTAGTCTGTGTACTGTCCATACTCACTCTGCAGCTCCTCCAGCGGCTCGTCGCATTCGAGAATGGCAATCTTCATCTATAGAGTGAACGTCCAGCAGTTGTCGTTGGTGCTGGTGCTGCTGGATGACGCCAGAGATAAGCGAACAAGAAGCGACTCCACACCTCAATCCCACTCAAGCGCCTCGATACAGTCTGCTGGAGGATGGCCGGGATATCTGATGAACAGGTGGAAGACCTCAAACACGAACTGAGTGGGGCAAAGGGCATCAAAGTAGCCGGCATCGATTGCGACGGTATCCTCCGAGGAAAAGTGATGCAACCAAGCAAGTTCTTCTCAGCACTCAAGAATGACGGGTTTGGCTTTTGTTCAGTGACTTTCGGCTGGGATATGCACGATAAGACATACGATGGTGTCTCGAGTATTTCAAATACCGAGAATGGCTTTACTGATATCACTGCCAAAGTGGATGTTGACTCGAAGCGGCTGTTGCCTTGGGATGACCAACAGCCCTTCTTCCTACTCACGTTTCATGATATTTCGGGATCACCTATTCCACCGTGTCCTCGCTCTCTTCTTGCAGCACAAGCCGACAAAGCAAAAGACATGGGCTTCAAGTGTATGGCTGGCTTGGAACTCGAATTCTTCAACTTTCACGAGGATCCGGCGTCTCTTGGCAGCAAAGCCGGTCGTGGACTAACACACCTGACGCCTGGCAACTTTGGTTACAGTATGCTGAGACCTATGGCAAAGCACACGCGTGACTACTTCAAGGAAATTTACGAACAAGCCATCGAGTTAGAGTGTCCCATTGAAGGCTGGCATACCGAGACGGGTCCTGGTGTGTATGAAGCAGCGCTTGCATTTGATGAAGTGACACGTATGGCGGATAATGGTACCCTATTCAAGTTTCTATGCAAAAGCCTCGGTCTCAAGCATGGTATCACCCCGTGTTTTATGGCGAAACCGGTTGCTGGTATGTCTGGCAATAGCGGACATATTCACATGTCCCTCGCAGACCCAGATGGGACCAACCTCTTTGCACGAAACAGCACAGACGAAGCGTCACCTTACCCAGACGTCAAAGACTTTTCCGACATTGGCCGCTACTTCACAGCGGGTGTCCTTGAAGGTCTACCGGATATCATGCCCTTGCTTGCACCAAACATAAACAGCTACAAACGACTTGTGGAGAACTACTGGGCCCCTGTGGACGTCTCGTGGGGACTCGAACATCGTCTGGCGAGCGTCAGATTGATTGCGCCACCGACTTGCGCTCCCAAGGCGACACGCATCGAGATTCGTGTACCGGGTGCAGATATCGTTCCTCACTATGCTATGGCTGCTTTGTTGGGGCTCGGATTGCGTGGTATTGAGAAGAAGTTGGCGTTTTCCATGCCACCGCTAGGCCATACACCAGAACCAGGCACCCCAGCCAAGTCTTCAATCCGACTCGCCAAAGATTTGAAGGAAGCGACTGTCAAGTTCATGGCTCCTGGATCATTGGCGCGCGAGGTGCTGGGGGATGCTTTCGTTGAGCATTTTGGGTTTACGAGGCAGCAGGAAATCAAGCAGTGGGAGATGACCGTAACGGACTGGGAAGTCTCGCGATACATGGAAACGGTATAGGGCCTTGATTTTATAGACAAAACGGACGATGTTTACCTTCGTGTTGTACATCTTGCCGGGCCGACGATCGATCTCTCATATGACGACATGCTCCCGCGGTTCCTTCTTTTCAACGATTCGCGAGTGACTCTTGATAACGAGCTCCGAGTACTTTCTATCCTCTTGTTTACCTTCCCTCGCTCATCCATAGTAGAAAGACCAATAGCAAGCAAGGCAGCTCTCAATAAACAAATCCATCGAGCTCAAGTCCCAGCGTGTTGTCTCGCATTCACGCTCTATTTGCCGTTGAAACTTCAAGGGGGATACCTCGACGTCGTATCTCAGCGCTAGCTTGCATACTCACGCTCGCGCATTGCATCACGAGAAACGCTCCTGAGTAGTAGGCCACGCGATCGCGGCATCCGTCTAGATCTCAAGTCGTGAACAGCTTAAAAGGGACTTTGGGTGTCCCGTTCTTGAATTCCGGTCAACATACACAGGACACAAAGCATGAACAAGCTTGTTGGGGAGATCAACATCACGCCCGCTCTGCCAGAATCACCCTCAGAGTCCATGAGTAGCGAGATCTCAGGTCTGCTGCCTCGCTTGACGACTGGCACCTTTGCTTCAACGGATGGGAAGGTTATGCGATCGCGTTTCAGGGAGGAGTTCAAAAGGCAGAGTTCATTCAAGTTATGGATGAAGAAGCTCGTCAGCTGAGACCATGGAACATCCACAGACCTTTTATCTATCCTCTTTGGCCGCTGATGGTCATCACACTCGCTTACTCGAGACTCAGCACCAATCATTGTGTTCTGCATCTGCTTTCCACACACTGATTGCTCGGCTCCAAGTCAATCAACAGACGGTCATAGACTGCTACCGCCGCAAAGCAGTCTCCTCCTTCGTTTCAGCTACATCTTATGGAATAGAAGCAACACAGACAGAAGGCTGGTCGCCATTTAGAGCACGCCACTTTTCTTGAAGCGTTAGACATTCAATTCACTGCATCCTCACGATCCTCACATCCACGGCAACAGAGCAAAGCATATCCACAATGCAGTGATGCTTAGCTGCTGCTTGCTTGCACTCGATAAGCTCACTACTGTTGACGTTGGTGTTGAAGCGTCCTTACTGAGCCCTTGCATGGCTGCTTGAATGATGATGTGTGCCGCTACACTACTCTTGTCATCCTTTGGTGCTGCACCTTGCGCATACGTCTCGTCCACCATGCCATTCATCACTGCCTGCCAACGTGCATCACTAGTCAATTTATCCAAGACTTGTTTCAATTCTGATTTGCCAATCCCCTGGGCTGCAGCCACAGAAGCTAGATGACCAACTTGTGACTTGACTGGTGTTGGATTTTCCTTGATATCTTGATCGGATGGCAGTGTTGAGAGTGTGGCATTGATGGCTTCGAGCGATGCTAGTAAGTCGGGTTTTGGCGGCGTAGCGACGTCTCGTGTTTGCAAGCGGCCTGGGTCTTGCAAACTAGGAAGTAGATTGACGACGAGGTATGAAGAGATGGCTTCTTGGACTCTGCTGATAAGAATGGCCTTTTGCTGCTCAGGAGACAGTAGCTGAGCCGACGCGGCGACTAGAATGATAGACCATCTGAATAGAGTTCCCCTGAGCATTCTGAAGCCTTCACTGAGTCGTCAACTTGATAGACGCTGATTCGATGAAGGCTATAGCTCAAGGAACTCAATATCTTATGTACAATGGTAAGAATTTATTTGCTTGAAGCTACAAAGCTACTTTCTAATCCAATCAAACAGATAGTCGGCCAACCATTTGCTAGGGTTGTCTACAAGCCGAGTAAACACATCAGCGCACACAACCGACAACGGCAGCGTGATCAAAAAGACAACAAACTGAGCAAGTGGCGCAGCCCACTCCTTTTGTATTTGCAGGTTAAAGTTGATACGCAGGCCAAGGGTGTAAATGATGCATCCTTGCAGTAGGAACCAACTGAATGAGATACGGCCGAGATACCTGAAGAGAGGGTTGCTGAAGATCTTTTGGAGGAGTGTGTTCATCTCGAGGAACATCAGACAACCAACCACCACGAACCAGGAGGAGATGCGCTGGGTGGGCTCATTGACGGAGATATCTCTACTGAGACCTCCACCGTAGACGGGTGTTCGGAAGACCAGCTCGTCGTTGATCTTGTTGGGTTCAGCGACTTGGTAGACGTACTTGAGAATCACACCAATCGACAAGAACACCGCAGGAACGACGTATGCAGATACTTTTTGCTTCAAGCGAGGCACAGAGATACCATGTTTGGCAGAGTCGGCAATGTTCATGTTGTGCACGGCATGTGCAATCATCAGACCAGTACCGCCATACCATGCCCAGCTCGAGACCCAGTAGCCCAGCAGAGAGAAGACGCCCATAGACCAAAAGGCCCATCGCTTCGTCATGAACGGCAGACAGAGCATGACCATGTAGACAGTAAAGGACTCTTGGTAAACGACCGATACAATCCACAGTTGACCTGTGGGAAAAGCGCGCACACCAGCTTGTGTGCCTGTAATGTGCCAAAAGAGATCAAAGACCGAGTTGAACCAAGCAAGCGCATGGGGAATCTTGTAAGGTGTCTCTGGAATGCGATTTTCGAGTGCACCCGCAGTTGCTTCGACGAGGGCAAAGCCATTGCCGTAGCTGAGACCCATACAGATGGCAAGTGCCACGGCGCAGGGGAAGAAGAGACGCAGACCGCGCCTGAAGAGCGAACCAGCCATGGCTGTTGCATCTGGGTTGCGCAAAAATCTCACACAGACCAGCCGTGCAGAGAGAATGATAAAGAAAGAGGCCTGCAGGTTTCCATCCCAGAAGAGAGGACTGAAGATCTCGCGCAGGACAGATTGGTAGCGCGGTGGATACGGATTGGCTGCGATACTCTCAAACGATGCGCCAGGCACGATAGTACGCATGAAAACCCAAAGGAAGGCCTCAAAGGCAATGAGACCCTTGAACCCCTCGATGTAGGCGATGGTCTCGCGCGGCTGCAGTGGTTTGTAGACATTGTCGACTGTGCCGAGGATTGCTGCCATCTTTTCGCGCGGTGATGGGCCTGTGAGGTCTGCGCCGACATAGTCAGTCTCATCGAGCTGCTCGTCCAGGCCAGGAGTCATGAGTGTGCGTCCCTCTGCCATAGTTGTTGGAAGATGGCCGCAATGCTATGGCGCGTTGTTGGTACTAGTAGAAGGATTGAGGATGACTTCTATCAGGGACATGCACTTCGCCGTGCTGGCTCGACGCGCCCATTTCCCATGCAGCCGACCTGCCTCCCCAGCCTGTTCTCGCTCTCCCTCCTCTCTGCGTCTCTGCCTGACAAAGGCCGGGTCCTGCTTGGTAGCGTGGTTTTCTGTAGACGCAGATTGCGGTGTTCCTGGCTGGCTGGTCCGTGAGATGGATTTCTGGATTCTCCGGATATCCGGGAGATTTGTCCGAATGCGGCAACTCGCTTTCCCCTTTTTGTCTTGTCTGCACCATCTGAATCTTTTCAGCCAATCAGAACGCTCAATAGCATCAAGAGACAGTTGCACGTTGCCTGATTCAGATTCAGATGCAAGGGACAGCCACCCGCAACGACATGAACGAACAAGACAAAGATACGCGCTGTCCACAGTCGGTAGCGCGGAGCCTAGGCATGGCACAGCTAGTATACCAGCCTGCAGTCACTGCTTTGCACCCAGCACGACTTGCGCGTGGTTGTTCACCAAAAGAACGACAAACAACCACCTAATACCACCTTCTTTCCATCCAAACTACACTTCAAACCTCTCAGCAAAGCAGCTGTTGCTCTAGTACCTAGCTCACTGCAAGCATGGATCTCCGGTCAATGAGCCCAGACCAAGACGCTCAACAGCGCGCCATTGAATCAGACGGCGGCGTCCAGGAAACACTCTTTGCTGCACACGAACACGGTATCGAGATGCAGGAGAATATCGGCGGGCACCATGGAACAGTTGCTCTGGAGCACGACGAAGATCTTGAAGCAGACACAGAAGTCATTCCCAGGAAAAAGGGCCTGTCGCGCGTCAACGAAGGATTTGTGCGCAGGATGCTGCGTGCTTCCTTGTGGGTTGAGGAGTGGACACCTTGGGCGCTCCTCATCCTCTACCAGGCCGTCTCCATCTTCTTTTACATCTCACTACCACGTGAAGCGACAAAAATCTTCTGGTACTTTTACCTCTTCTTGGCATTTGCCGTCTCAACCATGGTTACGATCGAAGCGTCGCACTGTCTGACACCCTCGAAGGACGCACGCCGTGCTATTCGTCGTTTGCGCGAGACTGGACAGTTCCCAACACCGGACGAGAAGCTTCCCACCCTTGATCTCGTCATTGTCGCCTACTTGCCCAACGAACAAGACATCATCAAGCAGCAGATTCGATATGCTCTGCGTGAGATTGTATACCCAAAGGAAAAGATCACCATCAACGTCGTCTACAATACGCCCAAGCCTATTGAGCCGCTTGAGACTGAGCTTCAAGAGCTGCAACAACGCTACACCAACCTCAAGGTTATCAAGGTGACAGAGTCGACTTCCAAGGCACACAACTTGAACCACTTTTTGACGTACGAGGGCAAAGCCGATGTCATTGGTATCTACGACACGGACCACTACCCGCACCCTCATGGACCTCGATGGGCTATTGAGCGATTCTGCCGTGGTGATGGTACCGATATTGTCCAAGGTCGTTGCGTTGTGTACAACTATGACGAGTCTTGGGTCACCAAGCTTATTTCCGCCGAATTTGACATGATTTACGCAGTCTTTCACCCTGGTCGTGCGCATGAACAAGGTTTCGGTTTGTTTGGTGGTGCCAATGGTTACTGGCGTGCTTCCTTGCTCAAGGAGCTCAAGATGCAAGGTCACATGCTCACGGAGGATATCGACTCGACATTGCGTGCTTTCGCTGCCGGTGCCAAGATGGTCCACGAGCTCAATACAGTGTCCTATGAGCAGGCTCCAGCAACCGTTCAAGCCTTCACCAAGCAGCGTTTGCGATGGGCACAGGGCTGGACCCAGGTGACCATTCGCCATGCTTTGCTCGCACTTGAACAAGGTGCCCCTGGCGCCAACATCAAATCTCGCATTGGCATCTTTATGCTGCTCGTCTTCAGGGAGCTCTTCTTCTACATCCTCACTCAGTTCTCCTCTCTTCTTCTCGGCAACTTCTTGCTGCAGCCACCCAAGGATATTGCTGCCGTCTACCACTCGTTGTTTGGTTTCCCACTAACAACGTGGCTCTTGGCCTACAATATCCTGACGTTGATTGTGATTACGGGTTACACCATTCGCAACCGTTCCGAGTTCACCTCAGTGTGGATTATTTGCATCTATGGTTGCTTCATGCCATTCTACTTTACCATTTTGGCCATGATGGGTATCTTTGCACACTTCCGAGAGCTTATTGCGTACTCTAGCTGGAACCCAACGGCCAGGACAGCTGCGAAGAAGGCATAAATATAGTATATACATTCAAGCTCAACTTTCATTTCTACTGTTCAATATCGCTTTGAAGGCATCTTTTTGTTGTGTACACGTTCGATTCTCCTGTTCAAAGCATTCTTCCATAGACATGTGTGTACAAGCAAGTTGATATGAAGGCGCGCTATTCTACAATACAAGCAAGTGCAAGCAATGGAGTCTACTTCTTCCAAAAAGTCAATAGCTTCTTGGCACGAGACGATGCAGTGGAGCGTATACTTGCTCCATCATCCGAGTTGTTGTCCTCATCCTTCTTGCGTCTGCTGAAGCCGCTCAAGATACTGGCCGGCCTGCTGGAGTGCTGCGAACGGATACTGCCGCCTGCAATGGATTGGGCGATTGGTTTGAGTTGACCCTTGAAGGTGACACGCTCTGTGCCATCCACAACCTCAAACAAACCCCTCGCACCGGATGCAATGTCTGTTGCACAAACGATATGGCCACGCTGTCGAATAACAACACCACATGCAGCAACGGGTAACGTACCTTCACCGAAATTCTCGCCCTCAATCACATCCTTGGCAAGCGCTTTGGCTGTTGACAGCAAAGTCATCTTGTCACTACCATCCACCTCCATGGTTGGACTGACAAGTGTCTCGCGCGCACAGTGAATAAATGCCTGTCTTAAAATTGGGCGTGGTCCAGAACTACTGCCACAAGTAGCACAAGCGAGATGTCCTGTATTACTGCAAGTCTTGCAGAAATACCTGCCTTTGCCGGTACACATGACGCAGGGCTTCTTCTTGAAGATACCACTGCCTTCGCACGCAAAACAGTCGTCTTCTGAAGCGAGACCCTTGCAACGACGGCATTCGTCGTTGTGGTTGTCACAGGGGATGGTGGAGAAGGTTGGTTCACCCATAATCATGCAAGCATGCTCACTTTCAATACGTGGTTCATCGAGCGAGAGTGGAGGCAAATCCAAATCAGCTGCCCAGATGTAAGGAAGGCGTGTCACCTTGTCGAGAGGTCGGTCCGAGGTACCCAGCAGTTTCCAGAATGCTTTGCGGTGTTCGAGCACAAGCACCACATGCAGCATCTCGCATGTATCCTCAGAGCGTGTATACAGCGAGAACGTTGTGAGGGGTTTAGGTGAGCTGAGTTCTTGCGCAAACTGTTTGGGGAAGGCAGAGACAATCTGCAGACGCGCCATTTGCAAGTCGCACTCGGCGTCTTCTCCAGACAAGTCAACCTCGGAGACACTGAGATCTGCAAAGGAGATGAGGTTTCGCTGGAACGAAGGCGACGCGTACATGCTCACGCGACGGCCATTGTCGACGCTGCCTTGCATTTCATGACGCATTGCCAAATCATGCACGACATCATCTTGCTCGTCGTCCAACCAGTCTTCTCCATCGGAGCGATTATCTTCCTCGTAGTATACAGAACTGCGACGATGCTCTTCTCGATTGAAGTCTTGCGCTCGGACTGAGCGCATTGAGTTGCCAGAGGAGCTTGTGTCCAATGCAGAAGGTGGCGCCGAGGAGTATGCCGAATCTGTCGGCAATGGCCAAGCCTGATGTCCAGGCTGTTGTTTCTGCTGCAAGACTGGCGACGTTGATTGCAAGTGTTGCTGCTGCTGGTGCTGTTCACCGGCGTACGTCTGCGCAAAGATACTCTGCTTGCGCGGTTGCATTGCTGCTGCTGATCCAGGCGCAACATCATCTGCTGGGTCTATAGGCGTCCAGCGCTCTCCGTCGAACTCACACATGGCGCGCGGTCGCCGGGCATGAGTGTGGACATCTGCATACCCGACTGCAAGCTCGCGCACCTGGTCCGCAAGTCGGAGCATGTTGAGTGATGGTGTGGTAGGAAGGTGTATGTCTTTCCTTGTGTGTCACCAATAGGTTGTATGTTGCTCGCTGGAGATATTGGTTGCACAAGAGGACGGAGGCTGGGATGGGAGGGGGCCGGCAGATGGCAATGTCGCACACGTCGCCGACACGAGCCAGCTTACAAGATACATGTACACGCCAGCGAGACGATGCTGAATAGGCCCTGCATCTGGCCGCAACGAGAGACAGATCGGCACCCGCCTGCGTCAGTCATGGTCCAAAGGGGCTCCGGATGAGGGAAGCAGCAGCAAGCCCTCTCTGGTCAGTCTCGACTCTGGACTCTGGACATCAGCGGACGGCCAGCCAGCCTGATCGTCTCTTTGCTCTGGCACTAGACAATAGTCCCGAGTCAATTCACGGTCATCTCGTCCATGATCCTGGGCCGCCAGGTGGTCGTCTACCGAACCACGTTCGCGACGTAACCCGCACATGTACCATTGTATAGCACCAGCACGGACTTGTTCACCCTCCAAGCACTTGTTCCAAGCACAGATAGGCCTTATTCAGACCTCTTCCACTTCGTCCCAGCCAGTTCTCACCGTTCCTGCATCGACTTCTATTTTCCCAGTCGCGTGGCTGGAATCCTGATTTCCGGATGTCTCGAAAACCGCAACGACCAAGACACCATGAGTCGCCCAGTACAGCAATCAATCCACCAGGCTCCAGCTGGCTGGTATTGTCTGGCAGGCCGCTGGGCCATCACTACTGTGCCTGACTCCAGGCCTAGGCCGAAAACGGGTACTGCTCGCCGCTAGCTAGAAACCAATGCAAATGGGCTGGATGCCACGCATCAGTAGTCCTGCCTGTTGCCTAAGCTCGTGACGGGGCGCGCGTCTCTCTCTATCATCGTGCTATACTCTCCTTCTGAGACCAACACTACATCTTCTCTTCTTCTTGACAACAACATCTTCCACCAAGAAATCGTGCTGTTTCAGCTGTTCTTCTATCGCGTCGCTCTTTAGGTTGAGGCATCAGCATGCATCTGCAACTGCTTTCCCTCAGCGCGCTAGCGACACTGGTGTCATTCGCAAATGCCCGCGATACCATTTGTCCATGCGGCTACTTGGATCCCGTCACGGGCCATCTCTGGACAGATACAACAATCATCTACTTCAACGAAACCACAGCCGAAGCTTTCGAAAGCAACAACGACTGGGTGTCGCTCGACTTTGAAAACAAGTATGAGCAAGGCTTTGATGTCGTCTACAAGCAAGGCGCAGACCCAGTCAATGTCGGCTACAACGGCACAGGTGAAGCGCTGGCGCTCCGGGTCGAAGCACCAGGACGTCGGCGTGTTGTCGCTGGTGGTGGTATTCGTACCGCACGACAAGATATTCAGTTTGGTTCTTTCCGTTCTTACTTGCAGCCTGCTGGCATGCACGGTCAAGGCGGTGCTGCTCTCTCCATGTTTTACCGCTACAACGAATCGCACACGCTCGAGGTTGACTTGCTCACTGGCGACCCAACCGGTCTTGCTCAGTCGCAGTACCGCATTTCTGCACCTCAGCAGTACCTGACGCCCTCCGTCTACAACTTTACCGAGATCAGCACGGAAACACCCGATCAGCTCTATGAGATGAATGAATGGCGTATCGACTGGGTCAAGAATTACGCAAAGTTCAGCAACAACGTCAATGCCTCAGCACAGCACAATGTCACCTTTACGGATCGATTCCTGCCCGGTCCAAGTGTTCCTGGCGCCGTCTACTTCAAGCACTGGTCCAACGGAGCACCTTCGTACATGCGTGGTCCCCCAACAAGCGTGACGTATGGTTTCGTTGGCTACATCCGTCTCTTTTACAACTCCACCATCAGTTCTGGTGACGATGTGTTTGGCGCTCAGTGCCGGATTTTGGGTTTGCCAACTTGCTCTACCAACGACGACACCCTGCGAACTTCATCCGAATTCGATCCTTCCTCCACTCTGAGATGGGTTAACATTGAGCCAAAGTACCGCGCACCTCGATGGGCCGTGTATGGTGGCTGGTCGACTTTCACTCTGTTCGTGCTGCTCCTCATCCATGCTCTGGTGCGTCGTTCCGTCAAGTACTATTCGGTGCCAAAGGAAGATCGACCCATCATCCCACCAGCATACGCCTACAAGATGGATCGCTTCGAGCTTCACGGTGAATTGACACACTCCATGAAGAGCGAGAAGAAAAAGCAAGACAAAGCCGATAAGAAGGCCCTCAAGCGTGGTGAAACACCCATCATTCGTTCTCGCGAGATTGACCCAGAGACGGCAAGTTTGAATACGCAAGAGGATATTGAGCGACCTGATTCTCGAGCAAACTCTATTCGTGGATTCAAATCACTTGCTTCCAACAAAAACGCCAAAGCCATTGCTGCAGCGATGCCCAAGATGTATTACAACCGTCCAGGCGGCGAAGGCTCATCTCGCGCTCGGTCTAGACTGGCTCAGACGGATGCTGATGATGATGACGAAGAGCACGAAGAAGACTATGAAGACTACGAAGGCAACTCTGATGCTGAAGAGGAGGAGGAAGGCGAAGAATACGGCTCACTCAACCAGCGCGACTCAGTTGAGGTCAATCGTCGTGAAGAAGTGGCCTTCAAGCAGCCCGTCATGGACCGCAAAAAGTCCATGGCTGCTGCTGCCTTTGCTGCTCCTTCTCGTTGGTGGCAACGCATCTTCTCGAAGAAGCCAGCTGTTCCTATGGGCGAATCCAAAGAACAACCCATCATGCGCGTCAGCTCTCGTTTCGACTACCTTGATGGTCTGCGTGGTCTGTGTTGTTTGCTGGTGTCGCTCGTGCACTACTGTCTCACCTTTTACCACGGCATCATCTCAACAGACTATTCCCCAACCGGTGACCACTACTCTTGGCTTCCTTACCTGCGATACACCATCACGCCACTATTCTTCAACGCCAACTTTGGTATCGGTGTCTTCTTTGTTCTGTCATCTAGGCTCATTGGTGTGCGGTACTTCAAGACCGGTTCTTTCTCCGACTTGGCAGGTTCTACTTTCCGCCGTATTCCCCGTCTCGGTTTCCCTGTCCTCTGCGCTGTTGTGCTCGAGTACTTTTTGCTCGGCGTTGGTGCTACACACTGGCTACAGTACCTGGCTTCCGTCACATGGTCTACATGGGCATACGCTGTGCAATTCAAGAATGTTGGCTGGTTCATCAATGAGACCATTGCACTGTTCTACATTTCGCCACCAGAGTTGCCGAAAATCATCTACAACTACTGCACCGGTGTGCTCTGGACCATTCCTGTTCAGGTCCAAGGTTCTTGGCTCATCTTCCTTGGCGTCATTGTTATTCGCGAGATTCGTACGCCTTGGAAGCGATTTGGTTACTACTTTGTTTGTATGCTGCTTTCGTGGTACGCGCTCAACTGGGGAGCCTACTTCTGGCTTGGTCTGGCCATTTCCGATTTGGATACCAACTACAAGTACCGACAGTGGTTTGCTAGGCCTGCTCGCTCGTACCTGGCCATCACTGTGCTTCTTGGCATCTTTGTTTTGTTCATGTCGACGCAGTACATCATGCAAGTCTCATACTTCAACTTGCCAACCTTTGAGCACGCCATTCACCCAGACGTCTTGACAGGATTGCCAATTGGCCAGACAGAGCGTTACGGCTTCCCAGAATTCCAATATCCACAAGTCCACTCCCTCTTTGCCGCAACGGCTCTTCTTCTTCTCTGCGATCTGTCCAGCTGGTTCCAGGCAGTATTGCGTCTCAAGTTCTTGCGTGTCCTTGGCTTCTACTCTTACTCCATTTACCTCCTTCACGGTGTGGTCTTCTGGTCGTATGGTGCTTGGATGACGGTGCTCTTGTCAGGACATGGATTGCCATACTGGGCGAACCAGCTCATTACCTTCACAACAAGTTACGTGGTCCTCGCACTGGCTGTGGCGGCATGGACACCCTTTGCAGATGTCTTTGCCATGTACCTCGGTACTGCACTGTGGCGATGGGCTCAAGGACGGGCGCACTACGCTACCATTGGGTAGACCTTTTAGTATTATCCGTTAGAATTCACCAATTTCTGTACATTCTCAAGCATTATCAGACTTTCTCGCTGTGATGGCTTGGGTATCTCGAAATGAATGCTAGCGCTACGCAAGAGAGAGTGAAATTGAACCATTAGAAATCGACTGCTTTGTGACGCTGCTCGTGTGCATGATGTCGTTGCCTTCGAGCTTTGTTCTTGTGCTCAATAGCAAGTTGTGCAAACATCGACATGAGCTCATCGTTGCGATCTGCTGTTAGCTCTTTTTGTTCAAGACGACAAGTTGTCTTACCTCGTAGTGCTCGAGCGGCAAACTCAGTTGCATCCTCATTCAACTCCCTCTCCACTTCCCAAAACTCAACTGCCACGCCTTCCTCCTCGAATTGAGAGACCAAGTCATCCAGCTTTTGCATTAATCGTGAATTACGCACCAGTTTACCACCACGCTCTGTACGCCAATTAGCAGCGCGCCAGTGTAGTACATTATGCGTGATGGCTTCAAGGAGGTACTCCGAGTCGCACACCAACACAATTTGTTGGAGTCTATTTGAGCGCAAGACTTCCTTTTGCTGTATCTTGTTGCGTATATAGGTCAAGGCTTGCATTGCCGCAAATACTGAAGTTAGCAATACTCGGATTGTCTTTGTAGACCTACTCTCTGCCTTTTGCGTGGTATTGACACGCCTGGAGGGTATGCGATGCGATGCATTGTGCTTCGATCCAGGCCCAAACCAGAGCCCATACGAACACTGCGCGTCCGTTGTCCACGCATGCCTGCAAAGTCCCTTGATATGCACCATGATGCTCCCCTTATGCGTCGCAGGCGTCACTTCACGATGCTTTGGATTAGGACACGAGCATTTACTCGCAAACTCCTCAAAGGGACACGCTACAGTGCAAAATTGTCGCTCGGGATCATACTTGCCAAGGACGATAGGAATGAGTGGGTAATCATGTTCGAGCCATTCATACGGTTCGACGTCAAAGGCGCGTTCTAGGACGCGTGCGCGTGGATCTGTTGCTGGTTTTTTGACGCCATGGTCGTGTGGCATGGCCTGTGTGTGCGGCGAAGACACACAAAAGCCAGGTATGAATGGATGGATGGTTGATGAAGCTGCAGCGGCGACGGCGGCCTTGAGTAGCTTGAAGCCTGCTTTGAGGAAGTAGCAGCGAGGAAGACTGTATGTCCTTTGTGTCGTTGTCGTCGCTCAACTTTCTGCAGCGAGATTGAAACCACCAAGGTCACAGCTCAAGCCTATACAAGGAACAAGGTAGACTCTTGCAGAGGCCTTGGTCTGGTTATTGCTATGCTAGTATCTACTATCTCCTCTCCCAAGCATCCAGAAAGGCAAGCTTATCCGCCACAGCCAGTCTCGTTCGTGAAATACGTGCACACCTCGCCATCGTCTCCTCCCAATCCGCCTGCAACACGGGCCCTGCTGATACTTTGAGCCGCACTTCATGCCGTAAGACAGAAAAGCAAGCCCATAGAAATTTGACAGTGTTGGGAATGGGCGAAGTGAGACAGGCCGGTGTACCGTAGCGTATCCCAACAACGTAAGCCTCATCTGCAATCACTGGCTGGAATGCCAAAAGTCCCCGATTATTAGTAGGTGTTGCTTCTGGGAAAAGGACCAAGACACGATCCTTGTAAACACGCCTGAGCTCAGCGAGTGATTGACCTTTCGAACGATGCGTCAAGGTCGGCATGCTCAATGCATCAATTCCCATGTCAAGTGCTGAACGTGTCTTGTAGAGCATCTCTGAGGCATCCGTACACTGAACAAAGAGTGCATCAGGAATCAAGTAGACCAGTAGTAAGATATCCACCGGGCTACTCCAGTTGGAAACCACAAGATCATCTCGCTGGATAGGCTTCCGTTTGCGTCCATCATAAGTGATAGAGACTTGCGGGAAGCCCAGGACAAAGAGCAGACCACGAGCCCATGCAGATCTGAGGGTACGAAACGTGGGAGGATGCGCAAGTCCAAGCGTCAAGCGTAGGAAGCTGTCTGCAAGCAAGAAGAAGAGCAGGTAGAAGCAAAGGAGAGGTGCTTTGAGGAGGACGAGCATGATGCGTGGCAGAGCTGTTGCAGGTGTCAAATCTGGCGGTGCGACAGGTAGGAATGGGGCAATGCCTGTGCCTGCATCCCTCCACTTTGTATACTTTTCCATAGTAGACACGTCAGAGCTAGTGGTAGGCGTAGTAGAAGCAGTAGAAGTGCTTTGCTCTCGTCGTCGTTCAAATTATTTCTCACTTTCAATACTAAAGATTAAAGACCCTTGGCCATGACTTGACCCCTACTTGCCGAGCAACTCGAGACACTTCTTGCTGAGTGTCACCACTTCTGCATCCCCCTCTGCATCCTCCGTAGACGCCGTTTCATCCACAGGCAAGCTCGACAAGGTCTGCAATGCCTGCATCGTCTCCTCCGATTCCCCAATTAACCTCGCCAATTTCGCATCTTGCGCTTCCAACAACTGCAACAAGGTCCATACAGCAATATGTTGGAATGTTGGATCGTCACTCTGTAGGAAACGTTTGAGGTAGCCATTCATACCGCCTTCAGGCTGTTTCCAGCATTTGTGGAAGTGGCTGTAATCTTCCACTTTGGAGCTGAGGTTACCGAGTGCCGCTGCAGCATTGCCTTGTACTTCAATACTACTGCTGCGTGTCAATGGAATCAACACTTCTGCAATGCCTAGATTAAGAAGATGCGTTTTGAGCTCATCACTCAGTGCCAATACGGCGATACACGCAGTCATCTCAGATTGCACAGTAAGCGGTACATCCAGAATCTTTTCCTTGCATTTTTGAATCACGCCAAACTCCACAATGATGCGTTTATTGCGCTCACTCGTGGCTGCCAAGTTGCGTAGAGTCGAAGCAGCATGACATTGCACTTCCTCGTGTTCTGTTGAAACGAGCAACTCAATGAGTGGTGGGACAAAGTTGAAATCGACAATAGGAGATTCGTTGAGTGGGTGAATCGAGACATTGCGAATACATGCAACACTGGATAGGATGAGAGGCAAGTAGGTGGATTGCAGGAGCCGATACAGCGGTGCCAATCCATTCGCACGCACAATTTCAAGCTGGTACTTGTCATCGGAAGCCAAATTACGCAAGGCCAGCGCTGCTTGACATTGGACCTTAGGCGAGCTCGAATCCATGAGGTTGACGAGCGATTGTATCAATCGTGGCTCCGTCGCTGCCAATTTTTTACGATTTGTTGCATCCACTGCAATGTTGGAGAGTGCCGTGGTACAGTAATACTGAACATCTGTATCCGTTGAAGAGAGTAAAGCCACAAGCACTGGCATCGCACCGGCATTGACCAACTGCTGACGATTCTCATCCGAGTGTGTCATATTGAGCAGTGCACCGGTCGCATTTCGCTGAACACGCATATCTTTTGATTTCGCCAACCGCGTCAATGGTACCAGCGCACCAGATCGCGCAATACGCGCCTTGTTATCATCGTGTGTGGCGAGGTTGGTGATGCAACCCACAGCGTTACACTGGACTTCCACATTCGGCGACATCATTTGCCGAATGAGCGGTTCAAGGCCACCGAGATTGACGATACTGACCTTGTTCTCAGCTAGCTTGTTAGCATTACGACTAAATTGAGTAAAGAGCAGAACGTACTGTTGACGGCGAGATTACCAAGTGCCGCACCTGCAGCACGCTGCACTTCATAGTCTTGCGACTGTAGTAAAAACAAGATGGGTTCCAGCGCTTCCTTGTCAACCTCGCGCACATCCTTCTCAGTGATTTCAGCAAAAGCAAGGGCGGCGCTACGCTGCAAATCGACATTATCACTGTAAACGAGCGTTGTTAGTGCGCGTAAGGGTTCGTTGGCGTAGAAATCGACATCATTCCTCTGTTGAATGTGTTAGCTACGCCTGAGAGATGGTCATGAGAGAGAATGGGTTATACATTTTCAAGAAACTGGAGAAGGTCAGAGACTGCTTCACGTTCGCGGTCTTCCAGCAGCGGCTCATACAGTCCATTTTGCGCCTGTGCTGTGAAACTGTTAGCGGTCTTGTAGAAGATTGAGTGTGCGCCTGTAGATGCGTTGTGGCGGAGAGGCCAAGTCGCGTCATAGGAGTGAGGGTGGACATACCTCCGCAGCAGGAAGAGCAGATGCCCATGGATGGAGAAGAAGAGAAGGAAGGCGCGTGAGACTGGCGACTGCAGCTAGACTCGAGCCCTGTTGCGGCTAGTCAAGAGGAAGCCTGGAGAAGAGAGAAGGGGAAGGTTGTCAGGGTGTCGTCTGGACTCTGGAGTGTTCTTTTGTGTTGCTGCAGTTCGGGGGACGAGCCGCGACTAAGAGACTGGACAGTGGACAAACATCTATATTACTGCTTGCTGCTTGTTTGCTAGGGCTATGCTCTGCTTGTCTGCCTCGTTTGCCGGCGGTATCTCTGCCTGACTAGCTGTTGGCTCTCTAGTCACGGGAGGCCTACGAAGGCTACGATGGCTCTCATGTCATCATTGTTCGTTCTTCACTGCTGTCCGTGCTGGATAGTTGTTCAATATGCTTTTCATTGGAGGTCTAGATGGCCACAAGTCCTCTTTGACCGTCTGGCATACGGGAGTACTACAGTGCCATGTTCTTATCAAGGTCATGGTGGCCAGTACAGGCAAGACTGACCTTCTCGCAAGCTACAACTGTGTAGGACCACTGTAGGTGCTCTGCATTTTGCACAATGATTTCGATGCAGTCGAGACCACGAGAAGGGCGATGAGGTGATCAAGAATGCTATCTGACTGACACAGATGCTTGCGAGGTACTTCATGTTAAGGCCTTGCAAAGACGTGATGCCTTGACTGTGATGGGCACGCGCTGGAGAGAACATCATGTTCGACAACAGTAGCCGACTCTCAGCTGGCCCTAGGATCGCTCCAATGCATGCTTCATCGCTTGTCGTTCTTTTTGTGTCTTATGAATGAGCAAGGCCTTCAGGTGACGTACAATCTTCATTTGTTCAAGGACGCTGTAGCTGGATGACTTGGCATACGGGTGATGCCAGAGCTGATGTCGGTGTACTTGACAGAATTGCTGGTTGCAGGAAGTAGTGCAGGAACATGTATGTCTACATTGTCTAGGCCTGTCAAATTGACAGTGTCATATTGTCAATGCTGTCATGACAATCATGCTGCTCGCCAACGAGGGCAATTCACTTGCACCAGATCCATGTGTACAGTGCTCCCGCTGGATCTTTCCCTGCGAGGGAGATCCCGAGACAGTGGACCCGAGTTCGCCAAGATTACGGCCGAGAAGGAGAAGCGGCCAAGCTTCAGAGGCCAGACTTCAGAAGTCATGAGCGGCTGCTTGGATCTATACTGATTCTATAGTCAGCCCTAGCTTCTATCTCTTCTAGCCTAAGCATTGGCAATAGACGACTTGTATATAATTGACACCGTGACGAAAATAGACCTTTATCTCGTGTCGGGCCTCGGCCATGAGCCTGCCACAACTTACAACTTCAACTTACAAGCCCAAGTCAAGGCCTCAGGCAGCCAGGCTTAAGCGCGCAGGTTACGCCAGAAGGAGGATTGCACGCTGCCTCCTTGATGGTGCATGCAGCATTCTTCGGGCAACTGACAGACCGCGGAGAATGGCCGGGGAGGAGTGATGCCGGTGATGGATGATGCCTCCTGTCTATAGCTCATACCGAAGTCCTATTATCCAGTTATCCTACAGTGTCTAATACTGTCAGTGTCTATAGCCGGATCCCTCGAGTTTGCTGGTACGAGATTGAGCCAAGTTGACTCCGCCTCGCCTGAGTCCCTTGGTCGCGCGTGGAACTGGCCCAATGGAGTCCTCCGTAGCTCTGCCTTAGCCTGCCTTGCCTATGCCTAACATTGCCTATAGCCTCAAGAGCCAAGAGTCAAGAGTAGTCTGCATCCTCGCCCACCCACACAAACAAAAAGGCGACAGCCCCCAATCCACGCTCCCGTCCAGCACAGCGACACCCTCTCTCCTCCTCTCTAGCACACCCAGGATACATCGCGCAAGGAAGCAGAGACTGAGCACACCGTCACTAGACAACCCAAGCCGCCGTGCATTGAGCGCAAGGGTTCGTCCCAACAACACAAAGGAGAATGCGCCGCTCAGTCGCCATCTTCTTCCTTTGCCAATTCATCATCCTAGGTTCCCTCTGCTGGTCATGTCGTTGGCTCTTTGTCTTGCTGGTGGATACTGGTGCGTCAGATGCCATCCGCTCCATTGAAATCCCAGGCATGGGCTCACAGCTCATTGAGACACGCCCGCAACTCGTCCCAAAGATCATCCACCAAACATGGAAGAACGAGACAATACCCGCACACTGGGTCGAACCGCATGAGACGTGCAAAGCATTGCATCCAGATTACAAGCATATCCTCTGGACAGACGCCATGGGCAGGGAATTCATCAAGCGCGAGTACCCGTGGTTCCTTGAACAATTCGACAACTACCCGTATAATATCCAGCGCGCAGATGCGATTCGCTACTTCATCCTAAGTCACTATGGTGGGATCTACATTGACCTGGACGACGGCTGCAATCGCAAACTCGATCCACTTCTGTCATTCAGTGCATTTGTACGAAAGACAAAACCAACGGGCATCTCCAACGACATCATGGGCTCCATCCCGCAACATCCCTTCTTTAAAGATGTCATTGAGAATCTACGACCCATGGCGAGAGATTGGAAACTGCCCTACCTCACCGTCATGGCCTCCACGGGTCCGCTCTTTTTGTCACTCGTTTGGCTCTCCTACAAACGTGGCACTGTACTAGATGAAGACCGCGTACGCATCATCATGCCAGATGAGTACATGTACCGGCCGTGGTCCTTCTTTTTGCACTATGAAGGATCTTCCTGGCACGACGGCGACTCGGGTCTCATCTTTTGGATGAAGTCGCATTGGTTCCTGCTCTTTGTTGTTGGTTGGATCATTGGTTTATCTGTCATTGCAGGCATGTATGTATTTATGCAACGACTCAAACAACGCAGGGATCCAAGCAGACCTGCAAAACTTGACGCATACAGAGCACTCAAGCAAATGGAAGAAGGTCAACAAAGTCATTGCGGAACGCCACTTGGCAGTAGACGCGATAGCTTCTCCTCTCGCTCATCAGGGTCCTCACGAACACAATAGACTGCTCGTTGTAATACAGAGGGGGTTGCACGTCTCTTTCTTCTTCTTTCACTGTGGGCTTTCTTCTGACTCGGATGGGCCTTGTTTTTAACTTCCTACACAATCGTGTTGTTTTGCGAGCATACAAATCCAAAACTTTTCTGTCAATATCAAAAGGCTACACTACCATAGACTAATCAAGACTCTTTTGTCCCAAACAGGTGTACGTCTGTGCACTCTGCGTCATGCATTTCACAATGCTGAAAGAAGCGGGTTGAGCCTTGCAACTGCACTGAGACACTTGATCTGCCGTGCACTGCCGTTCAATTATCGCGACACACGAACTACCGCTGAGTGCTCAGTCACGAGTTTGTGGTCATGACAGCACATCGATTGGCAGCTTAAACTTCTTTCACGTCTCCTTCCCAAAGTCCAATGAACATATTTGCTCTGCCGACCCGCATCAGACTATTGAGTCGACTTCAACAAGCAGACACCGAAAAGTTCGCTTCTATTCAGCAGAGCATGCGATTCTTGTGTTTGCCTCGCAAATCACAGAATGCGAATTTCAGGGGTTCTCCGTGTCAGATATATAGGAGATGGCAACTTGATTCCTAGAATATGCCAGCAGGTCCCTTTTATCAAGGACACCCCTGACTCTACAAATAGCAGTCACAGCTTCAGCATTCCCCTGACCAGTCTAATATATAGGAGATGGCAACTTGATTCCTAGAATATGCCAGCAGGTCCCTTTTATCAAGGACACCCCTGACTCTACAAATAGCAGTCACAGCTTCAGCATTCCCCTGACCAGTCTAACACTCCGAAGATGAGGACAATTAATATGCTCCCGTGGCCCGGCGTCTAACAAGCTTTGTCTGTGCGAAATGATTGGGTTGCCAGTCCTGAGCATATTCAGGAGCAAAGCGAAGACTAGTATAAGTACGTGACAGCGTCGGCTGCCTTCATCATTCGACAAGCTACGATCGATGTTACCGCAGCACTGTGCCATCGCTGCAGCCTGGCTTCAACTCCTCTCATTAGGCTATGCGACTGCGCAGGGTTTGTCAATCTCGTCATCTCACCTGCTAACAAGCAACGCAGCGGTCAAGCCCAACCCAACTGAAGCGAATGTAGCGCCTAAAGTATGCTCAATCAAGGCGAACATGAATGGCATCTCCAAGGATCTTCTACAGGCTGCCCAGGCCTGCAAAAGCAATGGTCATATCATCATTGAGGCTGGTGATTCCCTCATTGACAATGTCGTGGTCATGGCCGACTTGAAGGATGTGACCATCTCTATCCAAGGGACGCTGCATCTCAAGGCAGACCCAGTCTTCTGGGCCCAAAATGCCTACAAGCATGATCTCGTGAACTTCCAAAACAGCTCTGCTGCGATTCTCTTTCGCGACTGCGAAGGTCTCAAGTTTGGTGGAGCTGAGGTTTTCAAGACTGGCTCAACCATTATTGGCTATGGTGCACCGTTCTGGTCTGCGTACCTTGCTGACAATACCATCATGCGACCGAACCTGGTCACACTTCAACGATGCACGAATTGCGAGATTAGCAACTTGCGATTCTTGGATACACCCAAATGGGCCATGTACGTGACAGACTCTGATCATGTCAATATCCACGACATGATGATTCAGTCCATCGGTGGTTCCGTCATGGCCATGAACACGGATGGCATTGACATTCGCAATTCTACAAATGTGGAGTTCCACAACAACTATATCGACAATACTGTATGCATCTTTGACAAAGGAAAACGCTAACATCAGGATGACTGCGTGGCTATCAAGGGCATGTGTTCAAACATTTACGTTCACGACATTATCTGTGGCTCCAAGACAGCGGGTGTCGCCATTGGATCTCTTGGCAATATTGTTGGTGTCAATGAATTTGTCAAAGATGTGGTGATTCAGGATGTCCTCATCTCTGGCACACCCCGTGGTGGGATTCGCATCAAAATCTGGCCGGGCAACCGTGTCAAAGCAAAAGAGCTATTGGGCGGTGGTGGTCTTGCTGATGTCCACAACATCACAGCCTCTCGCATCCACACCTCAGATAACTCCCAAGCACTGTACATCGACACCTGCTATAGTCTGGGCAGGACCAATTCCAACTGCTATGGATACCCTTCTTTGGGGACAATCACGGATGTCACTATCGATGGTATCTACGGCACAAGTCCAACTGGTTCTTTCGGCCATGTGCTGTGCTCGAATCCCAGCAAGTGTCAAAACATCAAAATCAACAATGTTATCATGGCCACTGCCGTCGACACGGCAAGTGGCATTGGCACCACCGCAGTACTCAATACTGTCGGAGTACCTCCAAGTATTTTGAGTGGCGCACCAGCTGACATTGGGCTTTTTGATTTGTCTTTGCCAAATGGATGTTACCTTGAACGCGCGGCGTACGCTACTGATAGCACCCCAGTACCTTACTTTGCACCTAAGCCACGAGACCGTCCACTCGGTTATTTGGATGGTGTTCCAAAAACTCCAGCTGATTGTCTCCAGCCAGGGTCAAAATGGTGGCTCGCACAGGGACAACCATCGGACTTTACGCTCAGCACGACGTCATACAAACCTCCAGTCTACCCCAAAGTCCACTTGTCCCAAATTCCAGCATCTCGTGTCAAAGTCTCTCCAGCATTTCCCAAGAATGGCTGATTCCCCGGACGGAGGCATTGGATCCGAAGAAGATTGGTCTCGAGCATGGGAAGATTTCAGAGCAACTCTCTAAGCAAGCAGCGCACAAACACAAGAAGTCCCATAATAAGAAGCATGCTAATGCATGATTCAAGATGGAGTACTTTCGACTTTTGACCTTCATAACGAGACCCTGGCGGTATAGCAGTTAGTCTTTCTACTTCTTCTATTGCAACTGTGCCTGAGCGCGGTCCATCTCATCGTCCGGCAACCTCCAAGCCAGCTGCAGACTATGCATCTAATTAACTGCGATCCACTCTTCCAGTGATCAGTCTGAGCAAGCTTCTTCTCCCTGATCAATTGTACTATATCCCGCTTCAATGTCCTCTGCATCCGATGGCATTGATGCCATGCTGGATCTGCTCAAAGCTACCACGCTACAAGATGACCGCAGGTGGACGCCACCCAGACCACGCGCTGGCCTAGCAACTCAACAGCGACCGCTTCGCTATCTCCTCGTCATGGACGTCGAGGCCACATGTGATGCTGGATCTGAGCTATTTGCGCATGAAATTATCGAGCTGCCAGTGATGTTGCTTGACTTGGAGCAAGCTAAAGTCTTGGCCACATTTCATCGCTTTGTCAAGCCGCGCAAAGCACTGACCCGCTTTTGTACAGCGCTGACAGGAATCTCTCAGCAAGTAGTCGACGCTGCAGACTCGTTTGACGTCGTCTTGTCTGATTTGACAGCGTGGCTAGAGCAACACACTCAAACACTGTTTGATCCACCCTTGCACGACCTCAGTTTCAGCAAACCATCCACTTGGTTCCCTCGCACCAGTGTCGGTAACGATCATCGATTGCAACGACACTTTCGCAACTGGGCATTCGCCACGGATGGAATAGCAGATGTCGAAAAGTTTATCTGGTTGCAAGCACGGCATAGCAAATTACCGATACCGAACTACTTCTACGGCCCGTATGTCGATACGCGTGGTCTATTTGCTGCATTCATGAAGCAGAAACGCTGCACCCTCGCAGAACAAGGTCAAGCTCTTGAAGTGACAATGGAAGGACAAGCACACAGTGGCCTCGATGACACCAAGAACATTGCACGTATCTGTCTCGCGCTTTACAAAAGAGGTTGCGTCTTTGGTCTGCCACTCTTCTTTTCTTGCCAGACATCGCTAATCGTAAGAACCAAATCGAGTCTTTTACAAAGGCCACAAAGCATGGATCAAACACCAGCGGTACAAAGAACGATAGTAGCTGTCTACTTTCCGAGTGCAGGCGTGGTCCACGAACTAATATCTGTGTCGTCAGCAGCGTTATACGCGCGAGTGCATCAGCAACAGATCATTTGACCCTCAATGACCTGTGCAGGCAATCCTCGCTACTCCTCAGGCTCGCAGCCACCACCAATTCAGCTCTGATCTCGTTCCGTGAGCTATCTCCCCGTCGAGAAATGCTTCACAATCGCGCATCGTTGTCTGCTTCATGCGTGACTTCAACGACTCGCTTGCCGTTGCTGGTCGGAACTCGCCCACAAAAAGCCAAAGATCAATTGCCTCTGAAGTCTCCTTGACACTGACATGTCCACAAGCAGTAATTGGACAAGAAAAGCAACAAACAATTGGGTTTGCCATTTCCTGGACTCTGCAAGGTCGGAAAGTTGCAACGAGTCTCATTGGTCCGGGTCCACGGTCTCCAGTGAGATGTATATCAGGGGCTTTTGAGGCCATGCCATAAAGAGGAGCTTCGCACCTTCCTCTCTCTTGCTCTCGCAACACTCGAGAGGACTTTCAGATCCAATCATCAGTATACAGACTGCCTTACCAATAGATTTACGCTAATAGCAGCATATTGCTCAAGATATGGTCGCCCTACCCTTTATCATGACAGCATCCTGGTTAGTTCTGCTTGGACACGCTGCAGCTGTGACTGTGACAGAGGAGACAGTGCGGCGCTCATGCGAGGCAATGGAAACAGACGAAGGCGCAAGTCTCGGTCCAGGATGTTCGCTAGATTCATGGTGCCTCTTCAATATTGGCAAAATCTCCAAGTGTCTGAAGACAAATGGCTCAACTCCAGTAGGCACGCTGCAGTGTGGGCGACCCACAGGGGCAGTGGACTGCACCTGCATTTGCCAAAAATAATGAAGATGAGCAGAGTCCTTCGAGCAGTGAGAAGCTCGGACCACTTGCAGACCAATAGGCTTTTTCATAGCAGATATCGAAGCGCACGTAGTTCATACGTGTCAATCACTGGTGGTTACGGTAGTGTGAAAGACAGGAATACTCTAGACGTCCATGTGAGCGAGAAAGCCTGCTTCATGATGTGTAGGCCTAGGATGATATCGTTCGATGGCGCTAGCTGCAGAGAGCCTTGGACTGCAATGCGTGGTCTTAGAAAACTGGAATCGACGTGAAGTCCCTTACCATGCGCAATCCATACAATTAATGCCACTAGTTCCTAGCTTTCGGACGCAGGTACGCGACCAAGATGATGGAGGGTCGATCGCCTAGCTGGTATCTGCGTCGTCAATAGCGTCTTGAGCACACGCGCAAGTGCATCGGCGTCATACACACGTACCTGACCCTCCCAACGTCCTGCACAAGAGACCGTGGCGATACCGAGTGCGCGAAGCTGTGCCAAGTCAATTTCTGGGCTCGTACCAGGCTCTAGACTGTCTCCTTGTCGAATATAGACGAGATGCGAACAAAGTGCTTGAAGACCAGACTCAGTCGTAGCGCTGTCCAAGCCATCTGTCAACCCTGCTGCTTTTGCTGCTGCAACGAGGAAGTCCCAACAAGAATATCCTGGTGTTTCTCGATCAAGCGATCCATTCAGCAGAAATATACGCGGTCTACGCTGTACTTGTAGTTGTTGAATGGCTTTGCCTATCCCAGCTGGTAGGAGTAAAGGTGCTAGGGAGGTATACAGAGAGCCAGGCGCATACACCAATGCATCCGCTTGAGCAAGGTCCTGGAGGACGTTTGGATTCGCTTGTGGATGCATTTCTTGGCCATATGGGTTAATATAGTAGATGCGTTCGATTGGGGACGGTAACGGTACCGCGACTTGTTTATCGAAAATGATGCCCGGCGCACGTAGTGAGGCGAGTGAGCCAGGTAGATTTGCATCGTCGTCTTCAGGCGATGGCAAGTTTGACTCAATGGCACTGTAGGCTGCCGGATGAGAAATTGCATTTTGACCAGCAATGACGGTACCATCTTGCAAGACTGCTGCGATGGGCGTTGTGAAGCGTGTACTGAGTATAGGCAACACCCGGGTATGTTCATTGATGTGGGTGAGTCTGCAGAATGTGAAAATTGCCGTTTCCATATGACCGAAGAAGAGAACCATGCCGGATAAGACGAGGTTGCCGAATGCTGCTGTGCTAAAGTTGAAGACTCGAGCGAGGCCTGCGGTGCGTTTGAGGATTTCGCTGTAAAAGACGCGTAGGTAGGCAGTCAGGGAGCGTTGGACATCGACATGCACGTCTCTCCATAGTGTATGTCGACCATCAAGCAAGTCAAGCCAGTCGTGACGTGCTGCATGTGTATCAACCGGCAAACGGTACGCTAGCAATGTCTTTGTGGGATTTGGACGACCGTTGCGGTCAGTGTCCGGTATGAGACGGACAAGCCTAGATCGTAGGTCTCCGACGCTGACAGAGCCAAGAACGCGAAGGATCTCAGAAGTACTGCCGCCATTGTCACTAATGGGCAAGATGTAGCTGACTGTATCTGTGATGCGAGCGAGCGGTTGAACAAGGCTATTACCGCCTGAACCCCCAGAGAGAACAGCAATGTGTGGAGGAGCTTGACTCCTAGCAGATCTCAAGCTTGCGTCTTCATCGTGACTTGCCAGCATGGGCCGTGGGCTGAGACCAGCAGCAATTATGACTAGATGTCGGTGGGAATTAGAGCGAATGGCTTTTTGTATAAATCTATGATCCAACCGACATTTTAAAGCTTCTCCTCCTTGAGAGCGTGCTTGACTAGAGAGGTTAGCAAAGACATACAACCAAGCAAGGAACATACAGAAAGAAAAGTATGGGGTGGTACCGTCCTCGCGGTAGTTGAGGAGCGCAACCATGCCGTCCGGGTTCATGGATTCACCCGTGTAGAACTCGTAGTCGTTGAAGTTGCCGAGAACCTTCTTGACAAACGTCGCGGCACCCTTCTCGAACTCGGCAACGGAGTCTGGATCGTTCTCTTGGAGGTGGGCCTTGACCTTCTTCATGTAGCCCTTGATGTAGGTCATGTAGGACTTCTTGTCGAAAGAAGTAGGGGTCAACTTGAAGGAGTAGACGATGTTGTTGACCTTCTCCTTTGTGTCGTCTGTGCCCTCATCTGCCTCTTCAGCAGAGGCGTTGGCACCGATATCGACATTCTCGCCGCCGACCTCGACCATGGCGCAGTCTGCCTCGTAGACGATACCGTCCTTGAGTTCGAGGTCGTATGCGTCGGAGATGAGTTCGTCGCCGGAGATGACGTCCTTGTAGAGAAGCATGATGGGCCTTGGTGAGTAGAGGGAGAAGAGGTAGAGCTGGTGAGTAGTCGCTGCTGCTGCTTCAAATTTCAAATTTTATTTTTTGCACGTGAAGGGAGACGAGATGGAACAGGACAATACAATACATATATGTATATATATTCATTTATATATCTGTATCTATATTGGCAAAGACATAGTCAGGCCGTCGCTGCAATGACAAACATCTATAGACACAAATTGATTCTATCTAGCCCGCTTGCTCGTCCGGATCTGCGACGGACTCTCCTGCTGCGGCAGTACCACGCCACCCACCAACGACCGCTTCTTCGGCTCTGAGGACGCAGCAACAGGTGTTGAGAACAACTCCTCATCACCACTCAGCAACGGACTCGCCAGTAAACTGCCATGTGTTCGGCTTCCGCCAGAAAACCTCGCCTCTTCCTGAAAGTCTTGCACACCTGGCGGCGACGACCCTGCTGTTGCATGTGCAAAGTCAAAGAACCCACCCGATGAACCAGCATCGAGCGCTTCCAAGAAATCACTTGCCAAGAAGGGTGCCTGCTTGACACCACACCCACCAGAGGTATGCACCTGATGTGCCCGCGCTGTTCGAAAGACCATGTGACACGCACCGCACGTCAATGGATGACGATGCCGAGCACGCTGCAATGGTGCTTGTGGCGATGTCGGCATCATATTGACGAAGAAGTCAGAGGGAGCAGGGAGACTTGTACTAAGTGGCATTTGCGTGCCTCCTCGACGACGATCATAGACTTGCTGTAGTGCCGCACGAGCATCCTCTCTCTGCGGTAGACTCTCCTCCAGTGAAGAAAATGGACTGTGCGTCTCATCCGTATTGCTCTCTGGACTATCCCAAATTGACTCTGGCGTTTGCATCAGCGACGGCCGACGCATTTGTGAGGGTGAAATGTATTTCTGATCATACCCAGCAGTCAGCGGCGTGAGTGGCATCGTCGGGCTATACTCTGCATGCTGAGAAACCGATCGCATCAGCGTCTCACTGCGTCCACCTGTAGCGAGTGTCAAGCCACCAAGCGGACGAGTGACGGATACATCACTCCCTGCAAACGACGCCATACGACGCATCGCCTCACCGCGCATCCCCGGGTCTTCCTCCATCATAGCACGGGCTTCTGTGTGCAATGCAGCTTGACCCTCAGCGCCAACAACGAGGGAAAGAGATAGCCCGCGTGCTCGAGATGCAGGTGTGAGACCAGGCCGACCTGTCATCGACGCCAACGTCGTTGTGGACCGAGCAGATTGCGAACGCGGCTGTAATATGGGCCGTGCTGCTACTACCCGGCCGTCTGACGAGGATCCAGACGATAGAATAGATCCTTCACGGTCTCTGGCACTGAACTGTTGTGTTGGGCCAGACTCGGCAGGCGATAGTAAGCGGCCATCGAGACTCGTATTGGTCCATGAGAGACCTGGTGTTGGTAAAGCAAAGATGGGCGATGACAAGGGACTGGAGGATTGCTGCATGCGATAAGGACCCGGCAACGTAATGGAACGTGGCCGACCGCCCATCTTGCTACCTCCTACAACTGCTCCCTGTACAGGCCGAGTGATTGAGGCTGTTGCTGCGTTGCTGCCCGCTTTTGATCGCTGTCGTGTTGAGCGAGTGACTGCAGGGAGTGTCTTGACTGGTATCGATGCTGTTGAGCGACCATCCAGTTGATAGGTCCAGGGTGAAGCGAATGGGTCAGACATCTGTCTCTTCAAGATGCTGGACAAAAGACCGACTGACAAGAGGCCCCTACAAACGAATGAGAGGAGGCTGCTTGATGAAAGGGAAAGACTGGGCGCTGTAGATGTAGGCCCTGGTCAAGAACTCAGACGCTTGATTGTTGCAAGTGACGCTTGAGGGGTGTGAGGGAGGAGGAGGCCGACCCGAAGATGTGGGAGCCTCTAGGAGGGCTTTTCTTGCCGCTGTGTAAAGTCGTTTGCTAGCTGAATAAGGTTAAAAAAATGGTCAGACCGGGTAGGCCGTCATGGCTTTGCTACTCCTCGGTTCTATATGGTATGAATCGATGCTTAGGTAGCCTTATGTAGTGGATATGGTCAAAGAATTGCCCGCCGAGGAGCCCGATATCGGGTTGCCTCAGCGAGGGTATGGCGATTGCTTGCTCTGTGGATATGATCAATCTCTTCCAAGGTCCATGAAGGTAATCGGTCATCAAGAAGGAGATTGTGCATTCGAGACCGTTGGTGACAGCTGCCTTCAACTTTGCTAATCAGGCAGACGCCATCAGTACCCGCAGCTTTGCAAGTGCAACTGTGCAAGTTGAAGCAGGTTACAGGCTTACGGGCTACAGCCTACAGCCTACAGCCTACAGGCCGGCCAAGCTTCCAATAAGACAAAGGAGACCGAGGCAGATGACGGCCTTGTGCGCGATCTCGGCGCGTTTGCTGCTGGACGCCGGTGGAAGTTGAGCGCGTCTTTGCTGAAATTGAGCGCGAATTTCGAGGCTGCCCTGCCCTGATTGGCCTTCCACCAGCAGTCTGCAGCAGATAGTGCAGCCGTTGCTCGATTTCATTTCACTGCTGCTCAAGTTGCTCGAGACTCTGGCGGGACTGCTGTACCTGGCTCAGCTGGCGCTCATGAGGTGCCCATGAGATGCCCATGAACAGCAGCAGCCAGCTGCAGAGACTGAGGACGCTTTCTTGGCCAGCGACACACGCTCGCATGATCCTTGCAAATTAACGTTAGAACTATGATTGCTCCCATGAAACACGCTCGTGCGCTACCACACAAGGGTGTTGTCACTCTAGAATCGAGACTGCCCAAAACCACAAGTGCTGATCATCACGCTTACACCGGCTTGAGCACCATCTTGTGCTGCTGTGCATGACCGCAATGAACGCACAAGCGATATCGCAGCGGACTCACCGGGATGACTACGAGCTAGGCGAAATAAGCCATTCATCAGCGACAGCCGCGATCTAACCTCTGGCAAAAGACTCTGGCTGCTATGTGCGCTATGACACAGCTGTCGCATGTCCAAGCTACTTTGTAAAGATGGAACCACCGCCGGCGATGTCATCCTGACGCCTCAAGTGCTTGCTTCAATGGCTATGGGGCTGCTGGAACATTCGGTCCACTTTCTCAGCTTCTGAAGACCTTATTAGATGAGGCATGTCTTTCAAGTATGCTATGATTTCATTTCGGATTAGATAGTGTTTCCAGGTGGCAAAAGCTGCAGCAACTCATGCAGTAGCTATGGATTGACGTACGCGCATACGATAGCTCCAACACCTGCAAAATAGAGAAATGTCACGTTACAGGCACTGATCATGAGGCTTGAGCTGCGTCGTGTTTCAAAGGACTCTTCTCTGACTTCCATGCCCCTTGCCTTGAAATGACACAGACGACAGCAAGCTAGCGCTATAGCTATGGGTCCAGGTCCAGCTACAGTTTGTGAATATCGTGTCTTATGCTGTATTATAAGCTCTGTAGCCAAGAAGGGCATGAACGCGACCCACGGCGACAAAATCGAGACATCCTTCGATATTGGCAAGAACCACCATGTCAAAGAATTGAGATCACGACCCACTTTCGAGCTCTTGCTGATATCAAAAAATTCCTTCGCCTTCGTCTCCGAGCACACTCTGCGTACGGCGGAGTACAATCTGTAGAGAGACATAGACTGAAAAATGGAACAAAAGCTTTGTAAGTTCCTATGAAGGTCAAAACGCCGGCATCTCTAGATTGCCTCTCGAAAGTTGTCTAAGTGTCGGTGAAGATTATCCATCTATGGCTACCAACGCACATTCATTATTCCTGTTCCTATTCCAAATGGCTCATGCCCTGGAAGCTGAGGAATCAGCAAACAGTCATTTTGCCTGTCAGAACGTCGACATAAGCGCTGGTCTGGAACACGATCATGTTCGAGATCATAGTGAAGGCATTTGCGCCTTGGTTGCAGCTCTGCAATACCTTCTGCTTCATCTTCCGCCGATCTCCGCCTTAGCCAGGTGCCTGAAAGAAGCCTGTCGTACACAGCAGAAGGCTGGCAGCCGTAGCTAGCGGGATCCGAAAACGCCGTTGGAGTAACGCGCAACTGGTAGAACTGAACCACCATAGTACACCTGCACACAAACGAAGTGAGCCCCTCCTTGCGCCTGGTGTTGCTGTTGGCCCTAGTATCAATCACTGCACCTGGAAAGAACAACAAGGTGTTGGACACGCCGGCCGAAGTGATTCCGCCTGCCCAGCTCGGCATGGATCCCATGCGTTGAGGAGCCATTTCAAATCCAGTGTCATCCTGCTCCTTCTGCTTTGACAACACACTGCTTTTCTGCAAGCAAATGCAGATATCCTCATGCAGATTACAGACGTCTGCAAACTGTCGGTTGCCGTTTGCCCCGTTGTCGTTTTGATAAACTTGAACCTCATGCAAGCAAGGGCTGCCCTACGGAAAATTTACCGGAGTGTACCAGAGCCAACCGGCGGATTACCGCGAGAAACTTTTCAAGCACAGCGGATTACCGGAGCCAACCGACTTCCAAACTTGCACACCGGAGGAAAACCAGCGGATATGGAGAGGCGGATCACTGAGCCACGCCAAAAGGCAGACAACACACAAGTCAATCACTGTTATCAAGTGATCAGAGGCCAACATCCGCTCATAATCAAATCTAGAAGCTATTTATACTGGATTCGATAGCCCTCAGCTACCCATAAAGAATGCTTCTGCTCTCGTAAGCGCCGTTCTCGCTTAAGCAGCTTGCCTGCTGCTCTTTTCTTGTCGAGCCCTGTTCTCTCAAATTGGCCAGTTCATTCAAGAAGACGGCAAACTGGCACAATGACCTGCAATATGTGTCCTTGCTTGTTGAGAGACTTTGCGCCGCATGACGATATGGTCTTCAAGACCTTGATAAGACCTTGATGATCGCAAAATGCCTGCCGTCATGTTCAAAGAGACAGAGCAATTCTCTATAGCTCAATATTGCATTGTCGTGAACCTCAGACGCTTCATACGTCTGCCCACTGAATGCGGCCTTCGTTCGTGAACGGAGGCCACTCGCAGCACACTTCACAACGAAGATCTTTGTGGTGCCTTGACGACTAGCCACTTCGCATCTTAGCCACGATCACAAATTGGCGTTTGTAGGCTCAAAATTGGAAGAGTGTAGCGCTAGCGAATCTTGAGAATCGTCGACTTTGGCGTTTTGCTTCATTCTTGTCTTATCACTTCAGGACGAGATGGGATGACCAGCACACGCATCTGCCCTGCACCGTCTTGCTGCTTGTAGGCAACACCTCACTGTCCTTGAGCTTACACATCCGAGCCTGTGGCATCTGAAGGTGCTCGATCACTTTTCTGAGTCTTCTCAAGACAGGTTATTCACTACTAGCGTGAGCAGCGCACGCTGCAAGCTCAATACCTCTGACTGACCTAGATAGGAAGAGGAGTTTTTCACAGACAGTCTGGACGACTACAACAGGCTCGCAGGATCTCTTGCGCGTATCGATATACCATCAAGATCCAAGCGCACGTCGCATGGCGTCTCTAGAACCGATAGTCCCTCTACAAAGACACTACGACTCGCAATGGGACTCTGGCCACGAACGCCATTGCGCGACGCTACCTGGAACAACATCACGGCACATGCACGGTACCTGATAGACACTCACCAGATTGTGGTCGATGCGCAAGGCAAGACGGTCACATGGCGTCACCGCAACGTTGGGAAGCTCCAGACGGTCATTCACAAGTTGGAAAAGGCTTTCCCTGTGTTGGGACGAGCTCATGGACATTGGATTGCCTTGACCATCTACCAGCACCACGCGAAGGTGGTGAATGAAGCGGTGAGAGTGTCTTTGTACCTTGCAAGCTCTTGACTGACGCGCCCACAGAAGCGCAAAGCGAAAGTCTACAGAGAGACTACTACTGCTGCTTCTTCCCAAGACGACGATAACAGCCACGAGCACGACGTTGCCCATGGAGTGTCATCTGCTCGCGTCGATAACGAGAATACCCGCTGCGAGACACCCGCTTCCATCTTCTCTGAAGACAATAGTATTGACTAGGCTGCATCGAGAGTTGTGGGTTCCTCCTTCTGCCTGATGTGCCTCACTAACATATTCAGTTGCAGCTAACTTCGTCTCAGCACAATGTGAGCCAATTATGCGGAGGAAACATTGGCTAACAAGATGTAGCGTCAAGCAAACAAGATTGCGCATGTTTCCAAGGCAAGTCCGTCCCATCTTTGATGTTATAAGACTGACCAGTGGCCAGAAGTCAAGCAAAGATCGATCCACCTCCTCGTCTCGCAAGGTATACACTTCTGCCATTCCTACCATGACATACTAACGATGCATTTCTAGTCTGGAAGAACATCAAAGCTATCACGCAGAGCACAGGACGCTGAGCAAGGCAGCGCTATTATGACCAAGGCCAAGACTGCAGCATCACAAGCAAAAACGGCGCACAAGTCTGCCAAGAAGGCCAAGAAAGCGGCAGCACGTCTGTAGTGTGTCGTAGATGGTCTAGTTGCTACACCTACTGTCGCTACAGCATCTATTGAGCTCCCCGTTGGCAGGTGGTATCCTCTGGTAATCCTCCGGTTGGCTCTGGTAAAGGCGTGCTTATTTCCGCCGGTAGTCTGCCGGTAGTCTGCCGGTAGTCTGCTGGTATTACTGCGCCTGCGAAGTTAGGGATTTTCCGCCGGTATTCCGCCGGTATTCATCTGGTAATTTCCGCCGGTAATCTGCCGGTCCAAATTTTCCGTAGGGCTGCTACAAGGTGAGCCGACATCATAGCCGACGACCTGAATGACTTTGTCCAACTTAAACGATAGCTGGCCGCAGTCAATGTCGTCCGAATCAGACGTCGAGACAACATCGCCTCTATGCATAGACCAGGCAAGCTGCATACATGATGCAAATAGAGTCAGCCATGCAACCCATGTCATGCTTTCCCTTTGACAATGATTTGACGAGTCAAAAGAAGTGGCAATGGCAGACAAGCGTAGGAGTAAGGAAGAACAAGACAACTGCTACTCGACCGGCTTTTACAGTTTGAAAATTTTGTTGAAGAGTGTCTCTGAAATGTGGCTATGTTCTTCAATACTCCTGATCATGCGGCTTACTACATAATACATGTGACTCTGCCGTCCAATGTCAATCCCACATTGAGAAATATGTGACCTCGAGCTAGCGATTGAAGTGAGCCCCCACGTAAGTATGAATCGAAAGCAACAGCGTGGGCGATATGATTTATCCGCCTGCAACTATCTATTTCAGTGGATTGGCATGCATTGGTATAGCCCCTTTCGAGTTGTTTGCCTTGGATTCATATCCGCATGAAGTGTATTGTTTGCTGAAGTAGATAAAATTCGTACATGCACCATGTGCCTGATTACGACTTTGCTAAAGGTTTGCTCTGAAACGTGGCTATTTCCTTCAATACTCCTGATCTGAAGCCTACGACCTGATACATATGACTTCGCCGTCCAATGTCGCTCCCACGTTGATGAATATTTGGCTTAAAGGAGGTAATTAAGTGGGCCACCTCGATCTGCATGGCATGACTTCCTGCAAATGAGACCATCGTTCCATGCAGACTGTTAGGAATTCAAGTGCATCCCCTGATCACTTGCTTCCGCTGTTATCTCTCTGCCACGTCAGCGCTCATGCACGTGACCTTTAGTTTAGTCTTAGCTGGCAAGAGTGCTATACTCTTGTCCCCTATTCGAATCAAGTCTTATCTGCAGCTGCCCTGCGTGCCTGTGTCTATCACCTACGACTACAGCCTCGCATATCCGCCAATCTCGATTAGGTTATGAGCCTTGTTGCTATGCAGCAAGACGCTACTGCTTCGGGTCAACGTTCCGGCCCGTCTAGCAACGCGGTGTTAAGGAACACCAAGAGGATCAGCAATGGCCTAAGTGCTTGGAAGGATGAGCTGCTGCTTGTCGCTCAGCAGGCTGGCGTTGAGACTTACATCTTTCAGGAGATACACGCACGCCGCGTCAAAGCAGCAATACGCTGCGCAGACGCCATGCAGAAGGCCGACGAAGACGCTGAGGCCCGTATCGCCGCTCTCGAAGCCCTCATGAAAGATGACAAGCTTAAGGCCCCAAAAGCCTATAGCGCCCCCTCGACTCGCTCCAAGTCCAAATCGATGGAGGAGGAATCAAGCGAGGATGAAAGCACAAAGCCTTACACTGGTCCGTGCTACATCAACTCTGAGGGGTATCTTGCACCTGCGACCTTTGAAGAATGGTCGCATCTTGAACCAACTTGGGACAAGAACAGCAAGGCGCTTTTCTTGCTGAAAGGAGGTCTCGACAGGTCTGACCTGGAAGCAATCAAAGACATCGCAGTCGCCTGCGTTGCTTTCAAGACTGTCTTGTCTCGACACAAGCAGCCTGACACTTTGCGAAAGTTGCAATTGGTCACGAAGCTCAATAAGCTCTCTTTGCCTCCTGGCAATACCACATCTTCAGCTATTGAGACCCTGATGGTGGACGTTCAAGCCACCATTGCCCAGTTGCGCAGCCTTGATCCCACCGGCAAGACGTTTGACGAAGACATGGAAATTGCCATGATCTACGCCAAACTCCCAGGCGATTTGCAGGACCTCACGCTGCACACACTCTCCTCGGATGGACCACACTCTATCCGCAGTTTTGTGCAGCAAGTGCGCTTCAAGATACAGTCGGATGACTATCTCAAGACGCACGGCAAGCACAAGTCTCTGGCAGACTCAGCCGCTGACGCTTCCCAAACCCTTTACCAATCATCAACGGAAAAAGGGATGCTCGCTCAAGAGCATAAGTCTCAATTGAAGCAGAAGTCTTCAAAGATGCCGAGGAAAAGGCATTCTCTTCACAAGCCTTCATCTGAGACGAAGCAAAGTAGCCCTCCAACTGAATCAAAATCACAGTCTGAGGGCAAGCCAAATCCCAACACGGGAAAATTTGCTCGCGAAACAACCCTAGCTGAACGTAGCTGGGTGATCGACTCCGGTGCCACGTCGCATATGACACCGTCGCAAGAGTTGATCTCTGATCTCTCTCATGATGCTTCCATTAGCATCACATCCGCCAATGGCGAAGAGATGATCTCCGCTGGTTTTGGGCATGCTGCATTTGCCGTGCCAGATCAAACCAGCTTGGTGCCCTTGTCCAAAGTTTGGCATGTGCCAAATCTCACTGAACATCTTTTATCAGTGAGCGCACTCAATGAGGACGGTTTTGACGTACTGTTCCCGGCCAAACATGGACCAGCCCTCCTCAAAGACAGTGTTGTCGTCGCTACTGGCAGGCGTGTCGGTAAAGGCTTTGTCCTAGACGGCACAATTGCTAAAGTCCAGCCTCAGGCAAGTGAGTTTGCCCTTTCCACAAAGGAAAAGGCACCGACGGATGCCCTTGAGTGGCACCGACGACTTTGCCATATGTCCATCAAGGACATGAAACGACTTTCGAAGTTTGTCGACGGATTTCCCGACGATCTGGTCTACCCGGAATACTTCGATTGCTCTGGCTGTGCAGCTGGAAAGAGCAAGCGCTCGAGCTTTCCCTCTGTGGCAAATTCTGCCACTCAGCGGCTTGACATAGTCCACATTGATGTTGCTGGACCAATGCGCACCAATTCTATCAATGATGCACGATATTTTCTCATCATTGTTGACGGGTTTTCCAAGTACGTTTGGGCGTACATGCTGAAAGATGTCACTGCAGACACCGTCTGTAACATCTACAAAGCTTGGGAAACTGTTGCCACCAATCACGTTGGCGACAAAGTCAAAATTGTTCGCTCTGATGGAGGTAACGAGTTCAAGGGGAGCTTTCGCCAGCACCTCATTACGCAAGGCACCACTCACCAAACAACTGTTCCGCATACGCCTGAGCAGAATGGTGTTGCAGAGCGCCACATTCGCACTGTTGTCGAAAAGGCTCGCTCATCGCTTCTTGATGAGACGGTTGGTCCTCTCCCGCGCAATTTATGGGCTGAGTTGACCTCCACAGCCGTCTACGCCATCAATCGTTCGCCTCATACTGGTCTCGACAAGACGCCATACGAACTGTGGTATGGCAAACGACCAGATTGCTCGCATATGAGGACTCCTGGTACCATTTGCTGGTCACACAACCCGCGAATCAAGGACAAGTGGGATGCGCGCGCCAACAAAGCTATGTTTTTGGGCTACAGTGATACTTCCAAAGCTTGGCGAGTCTTAGATCTTGCCACTGGGAAAGTTGTTCTCAACCACTTGGTCATTTTTGATCATGCTGTGGCAAAAGAACTGTCTGTCAACAAGGATGTCGATCCTCGTCAGCTCACAGACGCTCAGCTCGAAGCTATAGCTAGCGGCAATGCTGCAAGTGTCGAATTTACTGACGAGCAGCTCGAAGCTATCGCTACTAGCGGTCTTGACGTTACTACTAATGATGACGAGCTTGATGAATATGCTTTTATGCTTACTGCTCAAGATGTTCTCCCAGCTCCTGTAACTGTCAAACAAGCTTTATCCCGCTCTGACGCACCTGAATGGCGTGCCTCTATGGAACGCGAGCTCGTCTCTCTTGAAGGCAAAGGAGCTTTTGAGTACGTCGACGACATTCTGATGGTTTTCTCGGACATCGCGCACAAAGAGCATCTTCTTAAGGCTCTTACCCAACGCTACGAGCTGTCCGATCTCGGCCCTGCCAATTCCATTCTCGGCATGCGCGTCTCACACAACAACGGCGTATACACTCTCGATCAATCCACCTATATTGAATCGATCGCCACCGACCACGGCTTAGCCAACTGCCATCCAAGGCACCTGCCAGCCAGTGTCGGCACCATTCTCACCACTGACGGCACTACCCACCAGCCGACTGACGACCAGCCGGCCAACAAAACTGCTTACCAATCCATTGTTGGGGAGCTTCAGTGGATAGCCATCTCGACCAGACCCGATGTTGCCTATATTGTCGGTGTTCTAGGTCGTTTCTCTGCCAAGCCGACTACTTCTCACATGAAGTTGGCTCGTGGCGTCCTCGCGTACCTGTTCACGACTCGCAATTTGCGACTGCGATACGACGGAAACGACGAGTTTGCTGGGTACTCTGACTCTGACTACTCAGGGTGCCTGGATACAAGGAAGAGCACATCTGGCTATGTGTTCATGCTTGGGGGAGCTGCAATCACCTGGCAGTCAAAGCGCCAAAACATTGTTGCCACATCGACCATGGAAGCCGAATATATTGGCCTCTCCAACGCGTCAAAAGAGGCTCTCTGGCTGCGCGAGCTCATGCTCGGCATCAAGATCAGCAATGTGCTCAACTCCGACGGTTCCATCAATTTATTTGGGGACAATCAGGCTGCGCTGAAGTTGGCACACAATCCTGTGTTTCACGCCAAGAGTAAGCACATCGAAGTGAAGTACCATCACACTCGATCCCTGATTGAGCAAGGCAAGATCAAGCTACACTACGTCGGCACAAAACTGCAAAAAGCCGATCTCCTTACCAAGCTCCTTCCACGTCCTGCATTGGAGACGCAACGACTGCTTCTCGGCCTCGTCTAAGCACTTCGCTTTATCGAGATAGAGGGAGTGTTAGGAATTCAAGTGCATCCCCTGATCACTTGCTTCCGCTGTTATCTCTCTGCCACGTCAGCGCTCATGCACGTGTCCTTTAGTTTAGTCTTAGCTGGCAAGAGTGCTATACTCTTGTGCCCCATTCGAATCAAGTCTTATCTGCAGCTGCCCTGCGTGCCTGTGTCTATCACCTACGACTACAGCCTCGCATATCCGCCAATCTCGATTACAGACAGAAGAATCATGTGGTTTGGTACACGTCAGCTATCCTACGCGAGCGGCTTTGTTCCCAAGGCTCAAGAATCAAGGAAGCGGAGTGTTCGGTGTGATGTGCTCGTTGTGAAGTTGGACTTTGTTTCTTTCGAGCTTTGACCACTTTGCACGCCTGAAGCTCGCTCTACTCGCGATCGCTACAAACCACAGTACGCTTCATTGTCGCTGCACACGCAAGCGCTCCACTCTAGACGCGCATCTCTGCAGTCTCTCTTCCTTTGATTCTGTCTCTCAAGTGTGTCTGACCAGCAAAGTCAGATCAATGCTGTCCTGCGTAGCGCGGTAGAGTCCCACCTGCCAAGCAAATGAGCAGCCGACATCCTCAATCTTGACTCTGCAAGAGCGAAGCAAGCAGCGCGTCTACTAACTCCTGCAACAGATGACCAGCATGCTAGAGTCTTGCTCAACGCCCCTGATCCAAGCGTCTTCCCCGCGTCGTTCACGGAACCAGCTCATCAGCCTCGAGCTGGCATCGCAGCAGATACAGCCAACAACGAATCCATGGCTTGATCAGACATCGTCTCTTTCTCTTCTGATACACCGCGCTGAGTCTAACGCATTCAGAAGGACGATCTAGACCGATTTGAACGCCTTGCACACGATACACGCATGACAAAGGAACCAGCAGGACTACGACGCGTGTCAAGGGAGGTTCCAAGCGTATTGAATGCCGGCCGTCGAATCCATTCGCAAAGCGTTGCAGAGCTAGGGAAGGCAATCCGTCATTTTGAACGCGACTTCACGTCGCTTGCCAGAACGGAAGCGAACCGTATTTCCATGGCCATCTCTCAGCATGGTCCCAAGAATCTGCAAGTCGCCGTACGTGATGACGCCCAACAATCTACGCAACGGTTCCCTACTGACAACAGCAATCGAGGCACAACAAGCGCCTGGCAGAGGCAGAAGCCGGGCAGCAGGGGTCCGACGACGAGAATGACATGCAGACACGACACGCACAACGGAGCGCCCGAAACATCGCGCCACGCCATGAGTAAGACGACGACTCGCAGGCGCGACAAGTACGTTGCAACACACGAAATACCGTGCCCCACAATGAGCAAGACGACGACAGCAATACAGAAACCGCACTACCACGTCGTACGGTACACTAGTTCTTTCGCTTGTCTCGATCCATACTGACCACTACAGGGCAAACGCAACGGGCCAATGACGGCGAAAGCCCAGTTGCTTCAGAGTGCAGCGCATAACAGGAAGACCGCGCCGCCACTGCAGGCGAGGCGGAACAAGCACGGAAGCGTAGCAAGCGCGCAAGGCACCTTGCACAACAGCTGTAGGAAGTACATAGTAAGCCTTCCTTGCTCTCGAGCTATCCCTGATCCGTGCAAAGCCCTGGCTCGCTAACTGCACCTCGCTGCGAGCTAGTCACCAGCGATCGCCAGTCCTCGCCCGTAAATCACCGGATTACTACGCGTCATTCATCGCCTGTTTGTCACCAGCGCCATAATCTACCGTTTGTCGTCCGTTTATCACACGGCGTCAGTCTTCCGCTCATCATCGGTTTACCACCCGTGGAAATTACCCGTAGGGTCGAGGACTTCGTCAGAAAACTCGTCAGACTTTGATCAAGAATCGATATATTTGATTGTAGAGTCGATCGACTTTGCAAGAAGACTCGTCAGACTTTGAGCAGGAGTCGATCAACTATGTGACCAAAGTCGACAGACTTGAGTTGAGAGTCAATCGACTTTGTTACAAGGCTCGTTAGACTCGGTCTAAGACTCGTCAGACTCTAGCGAAGCTTTCGTAGACTTTGGACAGGACTTGATGGACCCTATGAATGCACACGATGAATCATGAATCCTGACTCAACAGACTCTGATTGGTGTCTCGCAGACTTAATGGTCACGAATCGCAAAACACCGCGCACACTCATGTTAGAAGTCAACCGACTGTCGATTGTAGCTGACACAGAACAAACTCCTTCTTGCAAGCCCAAAGCAACGACAGCGATGACAAACGCAAAGCCGGAGGCGCCAAGAGGAATACCAAGGTCGCCAAGACAATTGCGTCTGAGGGACAAGCAACACCCACGCTTGAGACACCAAGCCCAGAGCAACCTCAGCCGCTGTCGCAGGCCTCCTCGCCCGTAATGGAAAGCCCATCTCTCGATTCATTGCCACAGGGTCTGTCATCAGGCCAATGGTGTGATGTGGAGCAATACGCTGCTTTAACCACGATGCCGACAACAAATTCAGAAAGCACATCGGTGGCCTCGGCCGAGCCCAATTGCAAGTATCAGTTTGGATTCAAATACGCCGGCACAGTTCAGCAGGGTCTTTATCTCCACTTGGGATCACAGATCCTGGCGTACGTTTGGCATCTCCCTCATCAGCCATGAGGCTTTTGAATACCCCTAAGGCAGCTCCAAGTAGTTGCGTGATGTCGCCCGTGGAATCAAGCGCCGACCAAGCCTTCAATGATGCCAAGCTTCGTAGCTCTTCTGTCGTTCTGAAACCAACACTGATGAGCACATCAACCAGTGAGGCTTTGAATGGAGGCTCGCACTGTTTCTTTGTCTCATCATGCTTGGTCTTCTCTTCTTGCTTGGTCTTCTCTTCTTGCTTGGTCTTCTCTTGTGATTTGAGTGGATCAACATTGTACTGAATCCCTTCCGTGGTGGCTTTCTTGGCCGCTGTAAACCAATCCCTGGGCTCTGTTCCTTCACTAGGCACCGGCTCTAGCTTCTTGAATGTCTCTTCATCAAAGGTCCAAGATTCCTGTGGGTATTTGCATAACCACCGTTGCATCAGAAGGGCCAACCACCGTCCAATGAGACCTTCACTTCCTTGCTGGTGAGCGTGCTCAACCCACCAATGGTTGACCTTATAGGTTTCGCTCCATGATGATTCTGCAACGCCCGTGCGGCAACTGCTGCAAAATGCCACAGTCCTCTTGCCATTGCCATCGTTGTCTTTGCTTTTGGGTGCTTTGACACCAGTCCTTACAGGAACGTACGCCAGGATCTGTGATCCCAAGTGGAGATAAAGACCCTGCTGAACTGTGCCGGCGTATTTGAATCCAAACTGATACTTGCAATTGGGCTCGGCCGAGGCCACCAATGTGCTTTCTGAATTTGTGGTCGGCATCGTGGTTAAAGCAGCGTTTTGCTCCACATCACAGCATTGGCCTGATGACAGACCTTGTGGCAATGGATCGAGAGATGGGCTTTCCATTACGGGCGAGGAGGCCTGCGACAGCGGCTGAGGTTGCTCTGGGCTTGGTGTCTCAGGCGTGGGTGTTGCTTGTCCCTCAGACGCAATTGTCTTGGCGACCTTGGTATTCCTCTTGGCGCCTCCGGCTTTGCGTTTGTCATTGCTGTCGTTGCTTTGGGCTTGCAAGAAGGAGTTTGTTCTGTGTCAGCTACAATCGACAGTCGGTTGACTTCTAACATGAGTGTGCGCGGTGTTTTGCGATTCGTGACCATTAAGTCTGCGAGACACCAATCAGAGTCTGTTGAGTCAGGATTCATGATCCATCGTGTGCATTCATAGGGTCCATCAAGTCCTGTCCAAAGTCTACGAAAGCTTCGCTAGAGTCTGACGAGTCTTAGACCGAGTCTAACGAGCCTTGTCACAAAGTCGATCGACTCTCAACTCAAGTCTATCAAGTCGTGTCACAAAGTCGATCAATTCTTGACCAAAGTCTGACGAGTCTCCCTGCAAAGTCGGTCGAGCGAGCTTTACAGCCAAACACAGATGCAAAATGATGCAGGATGTCGACAAGAGCAAAAACATTTGCTCAGCAGCATACAGAATGTGGGAACAGATGAGCATGCTCAAGCTCAACAACGACAAGTACGAGAGCTATACTGAGCCCCGAGGCCTCCATTTGACCTCAGCTGACTTTGATCTGATTTGATGCTAGGAAGATTTGTCAATCTGGCACTAGCTTGCCGTCCGTCATTGGGCCTCCGTTATCACCTGTTTATTACTCGAAGCACCATTGCTGAATTCTCATTGACGAATCACAGATAACAAGCACCTGGACAACCATATATTGAGTGAATCGTCAGTGAAATCCCCCCCTGGGACCACATAGATGCCAAAAGTTGATAATATTCATGTATATACAAACGTAAACATTCTGTAGCTGACCATGACTATTTTAGCACCTCGAAATCATAGTGTACAGATCGAGACAGGCTACTGGCAAGTGATAATGAGCATTTGATTAATTTGGTTTAGAGCTAGAATAATTGGAGAGCTTAATCTTGGTAAGGTAAATTCTATCGAGACTCTGCAGCTTCTCAACTTGGAAACTTCCGAACTAAAGAAACGTTTTAGCTGAAGACCGTTGGAGTTGAGATTGGGAAGGCAATGCATACATTTTGCATTGCTGGTAGGCCAAAGGGGCACTGCAGGAGCGGCGGTCGGGAATTTGGATGGGATCATCGCACGGATACTCATCTACCACAAGCCAGTTGTAAGATGGATCGGGGTAGTGAGAAAAACGTGCATGCCAATTATTGATCTGGTGTCTTGCTGCTGTGTCTCTGAGTTGACAGATACGTCCAGCTCCAGGCTCTTCCAGCTGTAACTCAACAGCATGCTCGTGCTGAATACGCATTTTGAGATATTCAACTAGCATGGAACATCGGCACTGTATCGATTGGTACCACACATCTTCAGTCTGTCTGTGGGGCTGTGGCTTGGTCTTTCCTGTGCCTGAATTGCGGAAACTCTGTCCATTGGGCACTGGAGTTGATACGAGAAATGGGTGAGTCGAGCTGCCGGCCTGGGTAATCAAAGTGGCCCAAGGCGGGTTGACAAAAGTTGGCCAAGTGATGAGATTAAGCGGCAAAGATCCCACGAAACCAGTGGCTCCGACGCTGCCATAGTCGTATTGACCAGTGGGTCTTTCTTTTCCAGCTGCCGATACCTGTTTTTCATGAAGAGATTCAGGTATGTCCGTTTCCAAGCAATAGCAAACTTCATCACCAGCATGACAAATGTCTGCGCTGGAATGTGCTCGAAGACGAGAACTGTGATAGCTGACCATTTCGGTCATGCATTCCGTGGAACAAAGATCTTGTGCAAATTGGCCTTGGAGTTCTCCAGTTTTATAGATTCCTCCATGAGAGATCAGCTTCTGAAGCTTAAACGACACCTGTCCACAAGTTTGGACGGGCGGAGCTTTTGTGCCCGCATTCATAGCTTTAGCCACCGTGTATGAGCCATCGGATACACTGTCGGCATGAGATGATATATCAAAGCGTAAACTGGAACTCAATTGCTTGAACGTCAAATTTGTCGGCGACAACTGCGACGGGCCTCATCAACAAGATTGCAGGTTTCGATCTTTTCACTCCAAATTACACGTGGAAGCTCGTGATTGTTCCTCCTGAGGAGTTGTGCTTTCAATATCCGTGCACATGTAAATCAGCTGCTCCTGCATCTATATGCATGCGCGTTCTCTGTCGACTCCTAGGCGTGAAAAAGGGCAGCAGAATGACACATGCATACAGTTTTCGATTGCTATGATGAGAAATAACCAGTGTTTAAGATATTGAAATGTGGCCTGATTCGTCTGCAGCCGATGATTGGCTTACAATGGTCATAATGTATTCTTGAATCAGCAAGTGATATTTACAAATCACGTCCATGTGTGTGGTTCTGAAGACTCTTTTGACAGCTTTCAGTTGTATTTTCACGTATTGTCGTGAAATATCATATGCTCTTACAACGTTGCGTGGCCATTTTTGACATTACTTTCTGTCGATCTCTCAGTTCTGTTTGCTACCTGCGCGTGATTGCGTCGCCAATCCGGCCCTGCAGCTTCAACTGCTGATTTTCGCGGCCGAACACGACAAACAGAACTATTGCGTGATTTACGGGGATCATGTGCATGCATATGGACCGACCGAATAAGTCCCATTCTTGATTTCAGATGCCTCATCACCGGAGACTCCTGGTTGCAACTCGCAGCTATCGTTCTGTGCACAACCATAGCGATCAATCCTGGCAATCTAGATCTGTCCACCTGGTCTGTGGAATTACGCGTTCAGCATCTTCAACGGTTGCTTGCTTCCTTCTGATCCAAGCATTGTCTTCTCGCCTTATCAAGCTGAGACAACTATTCGTCGTCTAATGCCTCTGACTAGACGTCGCACATATTATTCAGGGCTTGGATCCTGTTCCTTGCCTTGCCGCTTCTACCTCTAGTCAAATGAAGGTAAAAGGACAGCCTTCTGCTGCCTTGATTTTCATTTACCAACTTTGTACCTTTGCGAAATCATCTATATCTACCTCTCCTCTCGAGTGTTTTCGACGTCAACTCGCTCTGCTCTGTTCGTCCGGCTCTCGGCTCAACCGCTACACTTTGGTGAAACTATCCCAGAGTCTACCACTTAGGACATCAACACCAGTACAAGTCATGTCATCCACTCAATCATCCTTGTGGGTATGACCCTCGAACAAGCCATTCAGGCCGTGGCCACCGATCAGAAACAGGTTCATCATTAGATCGTTGACATGTTCAACAACATGGCTTAGTTCCACCATGCTCATCAACTCGAGCTGCAGAACCTCCGACCAAAAATTCTCGTTGCTCAAGCTCTGGTTGCCCGAGGCCTTCCGGTACCATCTTCGCCCTTGCCCTCATCGCAAACTCACCTGAAGGCAAAGAACCCCGAGACCTTTGCGGAAAAGCCGGATGAGTCCAATGTTCGATACTTTGTGCCAGTCTGCCGTATCTGTCTCGCCAGCCCATCCTACTGCCAGGCATCTGAATACGACAAAGATTTTGTGGGTCTGCAGCCCGCCAGACGAGGCCGCTAGCCTTTGGCAACGATTCAAGACGGACTTCCACCAGGCACCGAATTTGGATTCAATACGGCAGGCAGACCAGATGCTTGCCGAGCTGGATTGTGCCTTCCAGTTGGGCGACGAGCAGTCTAGAGCAACACAGCAGCTGAACGTCTTCGTCAGGGCACGAGAACAGCACCGCAGCACATTGCTGGCTTCAATCTGATCATCGCTCCTTGGAAGATGACTGAGGGGTTCAAAATCTTGTCTTGCGCCATTCAATCAACAAAGAGGTCAAGGATGTCCTCGCTCAATCTTTGGAATAGACGAAGTCTGATTTCACTCTTTTACGTCGTCTTGGAGAGCGTATGAGCGCTCGGGTAGGCACTGCACTTTGACATTGAGCCGTACTGTGCTGCTTACGCCAGCACGCTCTCTTCTATTTGGCCCCGTTTCAATGCCAGCGCTCCTCCTACAACAACATTCTTACAGCCAATGCAAAATGACGCTGTGGCACCCAGCAAGCATCGTGCGGCAATCCGTCAGTAAAAGTTTGCCGACCGACTCTGTCTCTATTGTGGTGAGCCCAGTAACCAACTCAAAGACCGCCGACAGAGGCCAGTAGGCCCGAAAGTGCCGTTCGGGTCAACAGGAAATAAGCGATTCTGTTCGCCCAAGTCTTCCACCTGTCCTCTCTCTGAAGTCTATAGCTCTGTCTTCGTCTCTCTCTGCTGCTTATCATGTGCTTCCTGTCATCCTTTCTGTTGGCGATCGACTTGTCGAATCGGTTGCTTTGGTCTCGACTCCGCTTTTGTCTCGCGCACTGCAGCTGGAATTCAACAAACACCTTAGGCCCAAACAGTGCAAACACTGGCAATCAGTGCAACTCGAGACCATCGACGGTAGTCTTCTCGCCCCAGTTACGCATGCTACAGCTCCTGTGCAATTCTCTGTTGGCACACATCACGAGCATGCTTCCTTCGTGATCTAGGGAACAGTACGAGGTTCTCCTTGGCTAGCATTGGCTCCAGCTACGCAACCCTTCTATCGACTGGGCCGACAGCAAGATCTCTTCTCAGACTCTTATACGGACCACTTGTTGGCCTCTCGAGGTGAACCTGGTCGATCGTCACCTCCTTCCAGTACCACAGCTCTGAACATCTGCAGTTTGAAAGCTACTACTTCCAAAGGCTTAGCTAGCACGAACGGTGTTGATGAGCTTCATCACACAGATCTCCTGGGCAACGATCTTGGGAATGCTCACCAGAGAATGTCAGACCGCTGCTGGAGACTAAAGAACTGATTCTGGGTTCTGTTCTTGAGCAAGCTCAAGCCAAGACTGTGGCAGACGAGCTGCTTGCGCAACTTGTCACTGCTTACGATACGGACAGTGTCACAGTGAGGCCCGCGGATTTTGGATCAGCTCGACGACACGACCGACTCTTTCTAGGACTGAATGACAGGTACTCTCTGGCCAATGGCACGATCTATCGCGATGAAGCGATACGTGCGCACTTGTGGCACTTGTGTACGCGCCAAGGCGACTCGACACAAATTCTATAGTGAACTCAATCGGCTCCCGACTCACAATACACTATGGTCTGCTATCTCCCTAGAATTGATCACCAAGCTTCCTTTGTCCAACGACTATGAATCTATTCTGGTTGTTGTTGACCGTCTTACCAAGAAAGCTCAATTCATCTCTTGCGTTGAGGTTACTGGTATATATACCTTCGCCAAGACCTTCATTGATCGCATTGTCCTGGATCATGGCCTCCCAACGCCTACACTCTTTTGCCGTGACCTCATCTTCACGTCCAAGTTGTGGCAGTCACTGCTTCTCCAGTTTGATTCACGGGTCAAGTCTTGTTTGTCTACAGCCTATCACCCTCAAATTGATGGTCAGACTAAACGTGTCAACTCGATACTCGAACAGTATCTGCGATGTTACATCAACCAAGCCCAAGACAATCGGCATTCCTCAAGTCAAGTCTGCTACAACAATACTTGGCAGGTTACCATCGAGACGTCTCTATTCTTCGCTGAGCGCAGCTGACACCCTCGCTTCACTGTTCATCTTGGTCATCACACTATTCCTGCAAGTTATGATATGGCTGCTCGTTTGAAGTCTGTTTAGGAAGACCTCAAGGACTACATGAAAGATGCACAAGACAAGCACAAGGAGTATGCCGATAGCTCTCGACTACCAGTTCCCTCAGACTTTCGACTTGGCAAACAAGTTTTGCTACACACCCGCCGTTGTTGTACGTCTGATTGACCACCACGAAAGCTCAATTTCACTTGCGCCAGATCTCTTCGCAGCGTACGTTCGATCACCGACACTGCCTTCGAACTCGACCTCCCACGTGATGTTCTCATTCATGATGTCTCACCTGGTCTGCTCGATCTCTACAACAAGCCGACTGGTGCTTTCTCTCGCTCGCAGGTTGTTCCCCTCTTATAAAGATCAATGGACATGGCGAATAAGGCATCGATGCCGTCGTTGATTGCAAGCTCGACAACGATCAGTGGATGTACCTCCTGCATTGGAATGACTATAGTGATGCTCACAGTCAATGGGCACCTATTGAGTCTGTTTACGCCATTGCGACACTGCTTGTTTCTTGTTCAACAAATCCTCCACTCAACACCACTGCTCCACGGCCGCCTTTTGCTCGTCGGGATCGACGCGCCCCGAAGAGGGTCGTGTCACGGACTGAGAGCTGATACTGCTTTCAGATGTCCAACCAGCCACTTGCTCCATCTTGTGCTACTCCCTTGCGCACAACCACAACGGCCGATTCAGTCCTCTCTCGTCGGTATCATGAATTGATCGTCCAGCATCTTCAACATGTTGCTTGCTCTCTTCTGGCTCTAGCCTCTCTCACTATAGCTAATGTATACCTCAAGAGTCCTCCTTGCGTTTGGCTCGTCTGGCTAGACGTAACTCAGACTCTGTGGGGCTTGTCCTTGTTTCTTGTCTCACTGCTTTTCACTCTAGCCGAAGATAGGGAGACAGCCTTCTGCTGCCTTATTTCATATTCACCAATTTCGTACTTTGATTGGACCATCTATAACTACCTCTCCTGTTATCTAGTGTCTTCGAGGAGACTTCGCTCTGGTCTACCTAGTCATTCCTCAGCCCATTCGTTACAAATCGCATTATTGTGTGCCTTTATCATCGGCAGTCTGCTTACAGAACGCTGTCACCTGGTGTGATCACCATCACGCTTGCGATATCTGCTGACAACAATACCTACAGGCCGCTCATGCTACACATCCGAACCCAAATGCAAGATGCTGCAGGATCTCGATAAGAGCAAGAACATCTGCTCAGCAGCATAAAGTATGTGAGGACAGATGAGCATGCTGAAGCACTACATCGAACAGTACAACGACTGAAGCAAAGCTTGATGCCTCCTTTTGATCCCAGATGGACTCGACCTGACTTGGCGACAGTGATTATTGTCGGTTTGACACTTGCTTGCAATTGCCGATACCAGTAAGTCGCCATCATTCCCTGCTTATCATTTGGGGCACAATTGCTGACTTCTCATCAACTAATCACAGGTAGGAGACACCTGAACATCGATATCGCCTGTAATTTACATATGAAATGTCTTCTTGGGACCACATAGATGTCAAAAGCTGATTATCCACAGGCTTATACTGACCATGACCAACCTCAGCATACCGTCTTTGGCTTCAAGTGCACAAATTGAGACAGGAACTACCAAGTGAGATTGAGCATTTGATTAAAGGGGTTAATAGCTAGAAGAGCTTGACAGCTAAAATTTGATTGTCTTCAAAAAGAAATTGCTCTGAGATCCGGCAGTCCTGAGATTCGAAAACCTCCGAATCAAAGGAAAGCTTCAACCAAGAGCCGTGAGGGTTTTGATTGGGTTGGCAATGCCAATGGTATGCATTGCCAGGCAAACTCAGGTATGTGACAAAAGCGACGATCGGGGGTCGGATCCGTGGTATTGCATGAATAAGATTCCGCCAGTGGCCAAGTCCCTGGTCGATTATGAGAGAGCAGTTCCCAGCCATCGATTTGGTGTCTTGCTGCTATTTTGATAGGGTCGCAGATAGGTTCAGCTTGAGGGTGGCCTAGCTGTAAGTCTAAATCGTCCTGAATGTGCAATTTGAGGTATTCAACTTGCATAGAACATCGGCACTGTATCACTTGGAACGACGTCTGTACAGTTTGCTTGGGGAACTGCTGTTGCTTAGACTTGCCTTTGTTTGAGTTGCGCAAAGCTGGTGCCATTGCAATGGGCACTGCAAATGGGAAAGAAAATCGGGAAGTCGAGACACCACTCGTAGTGGTAGAAAAGGTCCGAGGCATATTGACGATCGTTGGCCATGGGAACGTATAGGGCGGCATTACTCCCATGAATGCAGCACCCCCAAGACTGCCATAGCCGTAGTTAACACCATCCGAAGCTTTTGTTCCTACAGGTATCTTTTGTTCAGGAAGAGATCCGGGGCTGAGCTTATCCAAGCAATAGCAGACATCATCACCAGCATTACAAAGGTCTGCGTTTGTATGAGCTTCAAGACGAGACTTGCGATACTTGGCCATCTCGGTCATACAAGGAATGAAACAAGCTTCTCGTGCAAACTGACCTTGGAGTTGTCCGTCTTCATAGATTCCTTCATGAGGAATCAGCTTTTGAAGCTTAAACGACATTTGTTGACAAGCCTTGCTTAGCATAGTAATTGGGCGCGGGTCTATAGCTAAACTCAATGTCCACGAGCCAATGACAATAAGAAGAGGATACACCGTCTTCTTGAGATGGTATATCATTGCGTGCACGCAAAAGCGATTGACTGATACTAAAGCGACAACTACAATGTACCTTGTTAAGAAAACTGCGGGTTTCCGCCTTTTGAATGCAGATTGCACGTGGAAGCTCGTGGTTGTTCCTCTCTGAAAGAGTGGCGCTTCTAGTACCCGTGCACATGTAAGTTAGCAGATCTTGCAACTCTATGCATGCACATTTTCTGTTGCCCCCTGAGTGCGGCTAAGGCTGGCAGTATGAAACATGCATACGACTCCCGATTGCTATGATGGGCAATGAACTATATTCGAGGTTTGAAGTTGTGGCCTGTTGCGGCTGGAACTATCGATTGACTTATAATAGACACGACGTGTGATTGATCACTTGTTGATCAAAAAACACGTTATGACCATGTAATTCTGAGACTGTCCATCAGCTCTGATTTGTAGCTTCACGTGTGATAGTGAATCATCATATGCATTCTTACAACGTTACGTGGCCATTTTTGACGTTACTTTTTGTCGATCCCTCAATTCTGCCTGCCACCTGCGTATGTTGTCGATCAGACTTTGCAGCTGCAGCTGTAGATGTTCGCCTCCGAACATGACAAACAGAACTATGGCGTGATTTACGGGTGTCATAGACTGACTGCATAAGTCCTATTCTTGATCGCAGATGCGTCATCACCTGAGACCCCTGAGCACCGCTCGCGACTGTTCTTTTGTGCACAACCACTGCGACCAATCTAAGTCTGACCCTTTGCAGATTAGTGTAACTACGCGTACAGCATCTTCAACAGTTGATCGCGTTCTTCTGGCTCAAGCCTCTTATTCTCGCCGTATCCTGCTGAGACTTTTATTCGTCGTTTGATGCCTCTGGCTAAACGTCGCTCACGATCTTTAGGGCCTTGTCCATGTCTCTTGTCTTACTGCCTTTACCTCTAGTCGAATCAAGATAGAGGACAGCCTTCTGTTGCCTTGAATCGCTTTCATCAACTTTGTAATTCGGCAACATTATTTATATCTACCTCTCCTGTCTAGTGTCTTCGACGTCAACTAGTTCTGCTTTGTTCATCCGGCTCTTGGCTCAGTCTATAAACTTTGGTAAAACTACACCAGTGTCTACCACATTAGGACATTAACACCAGTACAATTCATGTCAGTCACCCAATCATCCTTGTGGGCATGACCCTCGAAGAAGCCATTCAGACCGTTTTCACCGATCAGAACCAAATTTATCATGAGGTTGACGCCTTGGCCAACGACATGGCTCAGCTACCGCATGCTCATCAGCTCGAGCTGGGACGATGGCAGACGAGTTGCTCGCGCAACTTGGCGCTGCTTACGACTAGGCCGTGGAATTTGGAGCAGCTCAACGACACAACTAACTCTTTAGGATCTGGACAACAGGTAATCTCTGTCTCTGGTCAATGACAAGATCTACCGCAAAAATAAGGTCAACGTTCACAATAACAACCCTAAAAGATTTGGCGAGTGGACGCGCAGGAATGAGTGTTTAAGGGGATGATTACACCGCAGTGTTTTCATGGAAATGCGCGGGGACTCAAGGCGTGAAAGAGCGGGAAAGAGCCTTAAACGTGGGGATGAGCGGGAAACTGTCGTAAATCATTCACCCCTGTGAGCGTTAATGAGCGTGAATACCAGGCAGTGCGCGTAGATGAGCGTGGATACCAGGCAGTGCGCGCGGGGGTCTGTGAGCGTGTGGACCGAGTAAGGTAGTCATCACAGTGGATTCTTTCACTTTGTGATCATGCGATGAGAATCGACAGTAACTTGGCTATTTATACGGTACAAGAGTACCAGAAAGTGCCAGTAGCAAGCCGATGATACTTGCAGTGCTTGTGATGCCATGGCGGTGGTTGTGCTGCTGCAGGGTGTGAATGATGGAAGCGATGGACATCGGGCTGATTCTGAGTGGGAGACACAAGATACGACTGATCGAGCGAGCGCAAGAGCAAGAGTAGAGTCAGAGGTAGAGATTGAGATTGAGGCTGGCGTCAAGGACGAGACTGGATAGAGAGGAAAGCCATCAAGGAACAATTGACGACGCGAGAAAATGCCTCACCAATGAGGAGGAGAAGTGATTGCTGCAAGAGCCCGCATAGAAGATGAGCTGGCGATACGACTTGCGCCTGTATAAGCAGAGAAAGCTTGCACAAGTCGAGTGAAGGCATACCAACAGACATGAGAGTGTATCAGCGCAGAGAGACTGCTTGACGAAACAACGAAGCGCTTGCTTGACGTGCTGATGTGTGTGCAGAGCGTGTCAGTACAAGTAGAAAAAGCTTGCGCAAGATGAGAGATGGCGTACCAGCAGCCAGAAGAGTCAATCGTCGCCCAGAGACAGCTTGGCGAGACAAAGAAGCGCTTGCAGCAGGGACAGACTTGCTTAGAAGCTAGTTGTAGGAGTCAGTAAGGTGATGGAGCTTGCACCACGATGCCTGTAGCCAATTACAGCCTGTTGAGGACAATGATGCTGACTGTCTGGGTTGAGGTTTGGGTTGGAAGTCGAGGACCTCGAAGGTTAGGCACCACTGCCGTACCAGCATACTGCAGCTGGCAGCACTCCTTGCAGAGTACGCATCGCTTGATTATAGAGACACTAATTCGACACCTTGCTGTGCCTATTTATCGTTTGCTGTCATTGCCATATCTTCACGCTCAGTCCCGCTTATGGACTTGGCGCCATGATTTTGTTCCCGCCAAGACCACATCTCCACAGTACACAATCCCACACATCCCCTCAATTCACGCGCACTCACTCTCAAACTTATTCGTAGCTATAGGGCAAGGTACTCAAGCTCTCTCTATCGCGCCAGCACCATGACTCTATCTTGGCCGGACACTGACGTGACGGCAACTTCGAACTTCTTTCACGATAGGTACTCTCTGGTTGATGGCACGATCGATCGCAACAAAGCGAAACGTGCGCACTTGTGGCACTTGTGCACGCGCCAAGGCGACTCGACACAAGTTCTATGGTGAACTCAATCCGCTCCCGACTCACGAGACATTATGGTCTTCTGTCTCCCTCGACTTTATACCCAGCTTCCTTTGTCCAACGACTATGACGCCACTCTGGTCGTTCTTGACCTTCTTACCAAGAAAACTCGAGCCAACCCTTGCGTTGAGGTTACTGGTGCATTGACTTTCTCCAAGACTTTCACGAATCGCATTGTCTCTAAACATGGCCTCCCAAAGTCTACGCTCTCTCGCCGTGACCTCATTTTCACGTCCAAGTTGTGGCAGCCACTGCTCCTCCGATTTGATCCACAAGTCTACAGCTTATCACCCAGACTGATGGTCAAACTGAACGTGTCAACTCGATACTCGAACAGTATCTGCGATGTTACATCAACCAAGCCCAAGACAATCGACGTTCCCTTCATTCTCAAGTCAGGTCTGCTACAACAATACTTAACAGGTCACCATTCAGACTTATCCCTCCTTCGCTGAGCGCAGCTGGCACCCTCGCTTCACTGTTCATCTTGGTCCTCCACTATCCCTGCAAGTTATGACATGGCTGCTCGTTTGAAGTCTGTTTACGACGAGCTCAAGGACTACATGGAAGATGCACAAGACAAGCACAAGGAGTGTGCTAGTCGCATCTCTTTGCATTTGGCTCGTCTGGTTAGACGTTACTCACAATTCTTGGGGCTTGGACCTTGTTACTTATCTCACTGCTTTTATCTCTAATTGAATGAGAATGAGAGAACAGTCTCTTTCTGCAGCCTTGATCTTCATGCACCAATTTTGCTCGTTGGCAGGTTCATCGCTATTTATCTCTACTGTTGCCCAGTGTCTTCGATCTGGACTCGCTCTGCTCTGCCTACTTAAGCTTACCCCTCGGCCCAATCGTTACAAAACGCATTGTTGTATGTGCGCGAGCGCATTCATTATCTGGACCGTGCCAGGAAGATACAAAGGTCTACAAGACTACATTCATACAGCTATTGCACTAGCTATGAGTTGACGTGCGCGCATAAACTAGCTTCAACATCTGCGACTGAGTCAAATGTCTTGGTGACAGCTGCAGGCCCTGCTCATGTGCTCATGAACCGAGGATGCGTGGCCCTGGCCTCAAAGAGAAAGAGAGCACTGATAGAGAGCACAATAAACTAGCGCTATAGATATAGTGCACAAGTCCAGTTGCAGCAGGAGGAAGTTGTATCTCACGCTATACTATAAGCTCTCCATCCAAAAGGGGTGTGATTAAACACTTAGTATTTTCCGACCAAGAAGCACATCCCGACAAGGTTCGCGTTCAGATGTTTTGATGTTGGCGATGACTGCTCACATAGATTGTCCTGCGGAGAGATGTCCTGCCAAAGATGTATAGACAACCGTATCAAGTTGAGAGCGCAATTCATTTTCGAATTCTTGCTAAGGAATAGCTTCGCCGGCGACCCGGGCACAGTCTACATACAGGAAACTACACTCTGTAAAGAAATATAGACCAAAAAGTGGACTAAAAGCTTTGTGGCTATAGATGTGAAAACGCTTGCATCGCTGGACTGCCTCTGACAATATATGGGAAGCTCTCTAGGTGTCGATGAAGACTGCCCATCTACCAATATTGTCCTGTTCCCGGCTGTTCGTACCATGGGCGCTGTGGTATCGACTGACAGAAACGTCGCGCGTCCGGGCCGGGTTGTATACATGGGCGAGTATCAAGGACATCATCATAATAAGCGCACTTGGCACCTGGTCGTAGCCGGGAAATCTTCACATCTGGAGGCGGCTTCAGCCAGATATTTGATTGAAGCCTGATGTGTACATCAAGAGCAAAGCAGCTGTAGCGATCAAAAGCTGAGGATGAAACCAACTCCAATCCTAGATTGGGTGACGAATGGATGCGCAATTTGTGGAATCCAACTGACATAGTACACTTGCATACCCACCGGCGCCCGGTGTTGCCCGATTTGGCCGCAATCGAAGTTGATCGTGGTGCTTTCCACATGTTGGCAACATTCCCGACCATTGCACCTGGAAATAGAGGTAAGGTGTTGGACGCCTCGATCGAAGTGATCATGCCCGCCCATGGCATTTTGTCATCAAATTCTGCTGGCATCGAACCCATGCATGAAGAGGTTCCTTCAGCTTCGCCTTCGGCCTCTGCCCCCTTCGATTCTTCCCAATCGTAAGCCCCCAGGCAAATGCAAACATCGGCACCCATATTACAGACGTCTGCAAATTGTCGGTCCCCAATCAAATAGTCCCTTTTATAATGATCAACTGCATTTGAGCAAGCGTTGAGGCAAGCCGAGTCTCCATCCGATCCCTCGGCCTGCATCAGATTATGCAAGGGAAACACCAGTGGCGCACAGTCATCACCGGCAGATGTAGCCGTGGAAACATCATTGCCTATCTCCATAGACGAGGCGAGCTTCATACCTGATGCAAATAGAGTGAGCCATGCGATCCAAATCATACTGTCCTTCTGATAATGATTTGACGAGTCGAAAAGAGCGGCACTGGCAAGCAAGTGCAAGGGTTGAGGAAGGATACAACAGCTGCTCCCCTTCCGGCCTTTATACTCTCAAATCCCTTGCTGAAGATGGTATCCAAAACGCGGCTATGTTTGTCAATTCTCCTGTGCATGCGGCTTACTACTTGATAATATCATTATGTCGTCTAATATAGCCTGCACATTGATGAGCATTTGACTTCAAGCTAGCGACTGAGGTGGGCCACCACCTGAGTGAGAATCGAATGCAATGTAACGAACACGCAGCCTTAAACCTCGCATCCGACTTTCCCGCACCACATGCTCTGGCAACTCATCGCGGCTCTTCTACCTTCCGCCCTTCAACGACGCTTATCACCTCAGCATGTTGCCTATCGTCCCGCGCCTAGCTTCCTCGCTTCCGGCAACGCTCTGTCACGTTGTCCTTACTCGCTCTCTTACTCGTGGACGACGTCTACCACGTCGTCCCTTGTTCTGTCTCTTCCCTATCTTGCAGCTCGGACATCTCCACTGGGCTCATGCAATCTCGCTTCCCCTCTTCTTTCATTGTTCTCCTGCTGAGAGTCGGCTCCCGTGGGCTCCATCCACATCATCGCCATCCGCTCTCATGCTGGTACCTGGTAGACATAAGTAGGCAGCCTTCCGCTGTCTTGTTCCTTAGTTTACAACTAGCTGTGCGGGCCCCCCCCCCCCCCCCCCCCCCCCCCCCCCCCGTTGGGGAGGCGTCAAATTAATAATTTGCTTATTGATATCTACTATGAATTATGTCATTTGAATAACACTTGTGGTATTATACTATTCTGAAGAGTTATCTATCTTTCGTCGCTTTCGGGGCTTGACAGGACCGAAAGAATGGCCTGAGTCTGAGATGAAGTCATCGACGTATTCCACAGGGAGTAGTCTTGCTACTCTGCCATCTCTTCATCTTCAGATTGCGTCGCTGCTAGTTGATCGAGCAGCACTTCAGGATAGACGACGTTCTTTGTCCTGAAGTTTTGATCTGTGTCCTGCAAAGTACACAGATTTTCCACGTTTGTGACTCGCGAGAATGCAACGTAGAGTTGACCATGTCCGAAGCAAGGGAGTCTGAGGTCAACGCCAACGTGCTTTAGACTGTGCCCTTGAGATTTGTTGATAGTCATCGAGAAGGCAAGACGAATTGGGAATTGCTTTCTCGTCAGGACGAAAGAGTACTCTTCTTCGTCACTGTTGAGTTTGAAGCGGAACAGATCAACTTCTTGACCCTTTCGTGTCCCTGTCAACACACGACACTTGATTAGGTATCTGCCAAGCCTTACCACCTCGAGACGGGTGCCATTGCAGAGCCCATCCCTGGGACGTATGTTTCGTATCAGGATGACCGGGATGCCCACTTTCAGACGCAAGCAGCTCGGAGGTAGGGAAGCTGGCTCTAAGGTGCCCAGATATTCCGGATTTGCTTGTGTCGTGAAGAAGGGATCTTGCGATTCTGTCTCGACACTGTCGGCAGCATCGTAGGCCACTTCTTCCCCTTCAAATCGGTCTAAAACCTTCCGGTTGATCGTATGCACTGAACCGTTGTGTGGTGCCAATATGGCGCGTGAAGCGAAGAAGTCGTGATTGTTGCTTGTAGCTTTCAGTGCATGTTGCGGGTAGATTCGTTCGATAAAGGCGTCTTCTTCAACCAAGCGAGCTATGGTTGAAGGTACTTCAATATCACTTTGAGCGTTTGAGCTCAAGTCCGCCAGATATTGTTTCCAATCACGGTTGGCTTGTGTGTCATGCATTCGTTGGTTTTCTGTGAGGTGTAGCACCTTGACATCCGCCCAAAAGTCGGTTATTTGCAGCGTTGCATTGACGATAGTTTCTCGGTCACCATGTCGGACAACTGGCAGTGTTTGTGCCCAGTCCCCACCAAAGACAACAGGAGTACCGCCAAAGAAGAGGTCTGCGTTGTCATGAATATCTCTCAAGGTGTGATCCACCGCCAAGACGTCGTGCTTATTCTGGACAGGTGCTTCATCCCAGATGATTAGCTTGACCTGTCGCAGGAGTTCGGCTGTTTCGGAGCGTTTCCCAATGCGGCATGTCGACCCTGGCCCTGATTTCAACGGTATGCGGAACCGTGAGTGCGCTGTGGTGCCGCCCGGTAGCAGGATTCCCGCAATGCCGGAGGATGCAACGCAGAGCACGATTTCACCTTTTGACCGGTAATGACATGCAAGCGTCTCATAGAGGAAAGTCTTGCCGGTTCCAGCTGGACCGGTGACGAAGAAACTCAGGCAACTTTTGTTGTCGATGCTTTCAGTGATGCAAGTGTATGCATACTGCTGGCCTTCATTCAAGTGCTGCAGCCTGGTCGCCAATAGACGTGCTTGCTCATCACAATCGTAGTTCAGTTGCTCTGCTATCAGAGGATTGCCGGCTGACTGACTTTCCCAAGCAAACTGATAGTTTGGTAGATTGAATTTCTCCAAGGTCTCCTCGTTTTGCTGCAACTCTCTGGAGATCAAATACAATCCATAGTCAAGGTGTGGGTTCTCAAGATCTTCAGGATAGATAATGTGTCGCTGCATGTACCGCGGCAGATCGTCACATAGATCTTCCTTGAACCGTTCCCAAACAGCCAGAGGATGCGGCATCTCGTTATGTAGCAGTGCTGTGATGAATAGTGAGCGCATCTTCTTGCCAGTTGCCCACGTTTTCGCCTCCTCGAAGGCATGCATGAGTTCTTCATCAGAGTCCAGCAGGCCACGTGCCAGACAGGCCTCTCTGAAAGTGCCGTAGATGATTCCATCGTATGTACGTAAATCCACATACGCTGTTGGCCCTCTCACTTTCGTCAGCAACAAACGCAAAAAGTATGGTTCCCCGGCGCCGAACGGGATGTGCACCAAGCGCGACACCGGTTTGCCCTGTTTTCTTTTTTGCCATTTTGAAGGCTTCTGTTTATCATCCCACACGAAATGTTGGGGGAATTCATGGTACAACAGGTGTCTGGCATCCTCATGCTGAGCGTTGTAGTCAAAGAAAGCCAATAATTTCGTCCGCTTGGTTGCTATGATCCCTTCGAGTTGCTCGCGGGTGACGTTGTCTGGGAAACTGATGGGTTGTTCGTTTTCCAGATGCAGCGTGAGTTGTTCGACAGCGGGAAAGCCATAGTGTATGGGAAACTCCAATATTCGGCAGGCTGCATGCCACGGTCCAACATACCGCCCTTGCACATGAAGAGCTACCTCATCCACTCTGGAAGTGTCAGTGATCTCCAAGGTGGCTCGATCGGCGCCTTTGTAGATGTATTTGTGGATGTACTTGCATGCAAGTGCAGAGCCACACACTTCCACATTGAGGTGGCAGTTGTACGTGAGGAGCAGCCATGGGCAGTATGGCACGATCCACTGATTCGACAGCTTGTGAGAGACACCTCTCACTGTCTTCACAATGTAGCGGCCATCGTCCCGACGGCGGTAGTGCGGGTAGCCATCACCGAGTATTGCGGTGCTCTCAGAAAATGGTTTGGGGTACCCTTTGCTGCATGTCATTCTACCATGCTTGTCGCGCTGCATGCATGGAGCATGGGGGTTCAAATCACCGCACGGTCCATGAACCATGCACCGAGACACGATTTCCAGAAGTCTGTCATAATACGGCGACGATGGGTCGGGTATTTCTGCTGAGATGAACTCATCAATGGTGTATGGGTCATCAAATCGAATGTCCGGACCAAGAAACAGGAGTGTATGGCAATGCGGTAGACCCCGCTTCTGAAATTCTACCGTTTGGACCATACCTTGGTAGTTTTTCTTGCCAAAGATTTTGGTCAAGTTGTTGACCAAACTCCTCCTCTTAGACTCAAAGACCCTAGCGCCCAACATGGGGTCGTCGTCCGAGGACACACCTGGATCAAGATTCCTAGCAATGTCTTCCCCATTCGCATCGAGAGTCATCGTAATGAATAACTTGGGAGGTCCAAGCGCCCGTACCAAGGCGATAGAGTCATGATACAATTTGCTCATGTGCCGGTCGCTTCCTGTGTGAGAAGCTGGTAAGATGATGCGACGACCGACCGTGGAAAGATCACGATCGCCTACAGTCAGAGCATCCCGGATTCCAGAGTACAGTTCTGCACGCAGCATGTGTTGTCGATTCGCAACCAGTTGGAGGCGATTGTCCTCAATCGAGCAGAACGCATCCACAACGAACCGCTGGCACAGCCTACCGTAGTGCGACAGAGGTGGAAGATCGTGACCTGCTGGAGTACGCTGTCGCGAGAAGAGGAACCATCGGTAGAATTCTTGTTGGGAGACGGTTTTTTCCAATTGCCTCATGGGGTTTTCGACATCCCTTCGACGCAAATCGAAGTGCCAACCCGGCTCTCCGTATGGGAAGATCAAAGGAAAAGCCAGTGGCAGGTATGCGACATGACACGGGTCGACATGTCGTTTGCGGTCTTTCAGTCCTCCATCTTCATTGCGTTCGTGAAGGATGATGCTTTTTTGATTGAGGCGGCCGCTGTCCGGGAGAATTGCTGCGACCTCATTGACGACTGGTAAATTGTACCGTCGACGATCCCTTCCTTCTTCCATGACCAGTCTCAAATCTGGTGTGGTGAGACTGAGACGAAGTTGTTCCGTTTCATGTTCACGAAGCCACTGCTCAACGACCTCATGCGCTGTTTGGTACGCGGCGATGAATGGGTTTTGACACTCTTGAAGCGTTTTACTCAACAGTGTCAACAAATCCTTACGCAGCTTACCGTTCTTATTTGTCTGAGAATAGTCAAAACGTGCCGCAGTTGCGCCTTCAGGGTCATATAGGTACAGCTGAGCGAAAGCAGCATTTTTTGCATTGGCTGGCTTGAAGAGCGCAGCATGCAGATGAGCCAATTGACCCTTCACAACGAATGGGATCGGGCCTCCTCCATCAGCTGGGAGTCGATCATCTTTCGTGTAAACCATAGATGTAAATGCCATTGCGTTGTTATACCCCGTAATGTTGTTCTTGAAGTGCTTCGAGATCGTATCTCCTCCGTGTAGCAGGCGTTCGAGTGGTGCCGGCGGTCCTTTGACTCGTCGTGGCTGCACCTGGCCGTAGTGGCAACAGCTTAGGTAGATGCCGGTACCATTGGATGTATCCTCCTCCTCGAAGTGGAGGGCACCGCAATGAGTACATTGTCTGTCGCGCAACCCAATGGAGTGGACCTCCGGTACATAGTCTGCATCGATTCCCATGCGAGACACTGACCCTGCACATTCAAGAACGCTTGCCGGTACATGGGATGGCAAATTCGCTCTGACTCTTGCTGTTGCCCTGGCACGCTGTCTGTTACGTGTTAACCTCTGTGCAGCATGTTAGCAAGCAATTGACCAATGCACCATCTCCGTCTTACCTCTCGACACGTGTGGCATCGGGCGAACGGTCGACGACCTGTAACATCGACGAATTCCCTCTCAGGCTTTTCCAACTTGCATAACGTGCAAGTCTTAGACGCTGAGTTAGGTCGGGCAAGGACCTGTCGCTGAGCTTTTCAATGACGTTAGCATTTCTGTGATAGTGAATGCATAAAACTCTTACAGCTCTGCGCTCCTCCAATGCCACGTCGTGCAGCTCTGGCACGCTGCTGGTTTGTAGCAATTCTCTGGATGGTGTCAGCAATGTCGATACGATCAAGGCAGTAGCACTCGCTTACAGATCGGCACGTGCGACAATGGGCGAACGATTGGCGACCCGTGGCGCCCAGGAACTCGTCACTCGGCATCTGCTGTTGGCAGGCAGTGCATGTCTTGTCGGCGATGTCTATCCTGCTTTCGGGTTGGCGAGCTGCCAAGATATTAGCAAACCTTGCAGGACTACTCTCAAGGGCGCTTCATACCTCGAGTCCTAGAGCGCTGCTTGTTCCTGGCCGTTCGCTGAGCACTTGTGAGCAAAGACCTTCTACTCAAGAGTCTTGACTTACCGATCGGCATGCGCGACAGTTCTCGAGATGTTGACGTCCAGTCGCACTCAGAAATTCTTCAAGGGGTTTCTGCTGGCTACAGAGCGCGCATCTCCTCAAAACTACTGAACTACTCTGTTGATCTTCAAAGGCATCATTAGCATCAAAATACGAAAAAAAGAACGCTCAGAGGAAGGTCAATTTGCGGGAATTCATACCCATGGATGCTGCGGCGCAGGGTCTCACAGACAGACTATGGCCTTCAAAGCCGAAAAGAAAAGGGAGAGAAAGAGTCGGAGCCGCTAGCTGGGTTTTGAGGGTTTCAAAAGGCAAGACTCTCTCGACCAAGGGGGGAAAGCCCAGAGTGCTTGTATCGCAGCGGTCTCTTGGGCTTGTGGCAACTTGCGGTGCTCTATAGCACGGCGCCCGTAGGGTTAGGCAGCCGCCGCGTTTTCCATCGAGTTCCATCGAGTTCCACCAATGGGATTTTTTGTTCCTGTGCGCCTCGCTTAACACTTCCTAAAAGGTGTCAATGTCACTGTCACTGTCGCTTTTGAGGAAAATCCAATAATTAGATAGATAGATAGATAGATAGAAGATTTCTATTCTTGTCCCCTACATCTCGCCCAAGTCCTGTCTTCAGCACAAGCATTCGTCCTGTCCTGTTCGCCCTTCGTCACACTTTGTAAACTCAACAAAGCTTGTACAGGCACTCCAGTATGTCGTCAGTCCCCGACGTACCTTCCGCCCAGTCTGATGTGCCTTCGCCTCAGGCCGACGGGCTCCCCTCTCGCGAAGCTCTTCTCGCTATGCAAGAGACCATGATGCAGCGCATTGCACAGCTCGAGGCCTTCGCCGCAGCTGCTACCGCCTCAGCAGCCGCCTCACCACCCGTCCCTGCACCCACACCAGCAGCCAACTGGGCCAAGACTGCCGTCAAGATCGCGGACCCTAAACCCTTCGACGCCGATCTTCTTGGTCAAGACGTGCGCAACTTCGCCGCATCCTGTCGCCTCAAGATGCAGGCCTGCCCTTACCTCTTCCCAAATGAGGGCATAGCCATCGCCTGGATTCTCCAACTCCTCCAAGGCGATGCGGCGAAGTGGCGCGACGCGCGTGCAGTGGCGGACCCCACAACTGGCCTCATCTCGTTTCCTGGACTGCCAGATGCCAATGCAGTTCTCGACGCCCTCATCCAGTCCTTTGCAGTCCGCGATCCCGTGTCAGATTCAAAGAAGCAGCTCGCCACCCTCAAGCAAGGAAAGGAGACCTCCGTCAGCGTCCACCTGGCCGAGTTCGAGCGTCTCACTCTGGTCTTGAATATCACTGAGGAGACCAAGTGCGACATGCTTCTCGGCACACTCAACGAGAAGTTCGCCGAGGCCCTCTTCAAGCTCGACGAGGTGGTCGACAACAACTACGCGGCCTTAGCGCAGCAGGTTGTCAAGGTGGAGTCGCGTATCCAGAAGCGCGAGAATCTCGCAAGGCGCTTGAACAATTCCACTGCGGACCTCGCCAGAGTCGCAAAACGCGACCACCCCTATCAACCTCTGCAGCAGCGCCTTCGCCCTGTTGCCTCGACGTCGCAGGCGCCTCAGCCGATGGAAATCGACTCCGCCACATTCCGGCCCTTGACTCCCGCTCAGAGGCGAGCGCGAAAAGAACAACGCATCCGGGACGACCTTTGCGTTTACTGTGGTGGAGCGGGTCACTACCAAGACAAGTGCCCAAAGAAGCATCGGCAGTCCCCAAATGGACCCGGCAGGAACCAGTAGGGCACTCCTGGGACCGGGCCATTCAGGACCCTCACGCGCCTTCGCTTTTGTCTGTTGTAGACGATAGCGCAAATCTCTGTCTTTTCTCCATCTCTCTGCCTCCTCTCTCGTCTCATCCGCAAAGTGTCTTGCCTGTTACCATCTCCCATGGTGATAGTTCCCTTGACACGTTTGCCCTCCTAGATTCCGGTGCAACAAGTTGCTTCATCAGCGCAGCTTGTGTGGCCCGAGGCCGATTCCCAACCGTGACCCTTGACAGCGCAATCCCGCTGAAAGGCTTTACGGGCAAGGAACTCGAGTCTGCCTCTCAATTCACGTCTCCCCTTCGCATGACCATTGGTAACCACCAAGAATGCCACCACTTCGTCGTTGCTGAGCTCTCCGGCTACGATCTCATTCTTGGCACCACTTGGCTTGCGAAGCACAATCCTGTTATCGACTGGTCTGCGTCCACAGTCCAGTTCCCGGCCTCGTGCAAGGCGCACATCAATCAATCGCCTGTCCAACACGATGCCGCTCCTCCAGTCAATGCCAACGTCATGCAGATCCACATGGTGTCGCTCAAGTCTTTCGCCCGGCTAGCAAAAACTCACGATGTTCTCCACATCGAACTCGCCGACATCTATTCCGACGTCGAGCCAGACCTGCTACGCGCGATACCGGACAAATATCACGTCCTCCTCCGCATCTTCTCGAAGATTCAGGCTGCCCGCCTTCCCGATAATGCTGCTTACGATCACAAGATTCCTTTGTTCCCGAGCACCTCGCCTCCTTCGACGGCGCTTTATCCCATGAGTGCAGAGGAACTGAAAATCCTCAAGGAATACTTGGACGAACAGCTCAAGCTCGGCAATATCTCTGTTTCCGAAAGTCCAGCTGGCGCATCTGCCCTTTTTGTCAAAAAGAAGGACGGGTCTCTGCGTCTCTGTATCGACTATCGCGGCCTCAATGCCATCACCGTCAAGAATCGGGCTCCTCTTCCTCTCATCTCTGAAACCTTGGATCAATTGCACCATGCAAAGATTTTCACCAAGCTTGACCTCCGCGGCGCATACAACTTACTGCGTATTGCGCCGGGAGATGAATGGAAGACCGCATTCAAGACTCGTTACGGGCACTACGAGTACAACGTTATGCCTTTTGGACTTACCAACGCTCCCGCTTCTTTCCAGACGTTGATGAACACTGTGCTTCAACCTTTCCTCGACAAATTCGCCGTCTGCTATCTTGATGACATCCTCATCTACTCCCAAACGCAGGACGAGCACACTGAACATGTTCTATCAGTTCTCAAGGTTCTCGACGAGCACAATCTCTTCGTCAAAGCGGAAAAATGCGTCTTCGACGTCGACACGGTCGAATTTCTTGGTTATGTCGTGTCTCCCACCGGCATTGCAATGGACCCCGTCAAGGTCAACGCCATCATCAATTGGCCTCAACCAAAGTCAGTCCACGACGTCCAAGTGTTTTGTGGTTTCGCCAACTACTACCGTCGCTTCATCTCCAACTACAGCAAGATTGTCAAGCCGCTCTACGCTCTCACAAGCAAGGCGACCAAAGTGTTCCTTTGGAACGATCAAGCTACCGCGGCATTCACTCAGCTCAAATCATTGTTTTCTTCTGCCCCTATCCTCGTTCATTTCGACGCAGACAAGCCAGTGGTCATTGAGACTGACGCCAGCGACTTTGCACTTGGCTGTGTCATGTCCCAAGCCGATACAAACGGGATCCTTCGACCCGTGGCTTTCCACAGCCGCACCTTCTCGCCTCCAGAAAGCAACTACCCAATCTACGACAAGGAGTTGTTGGCAATTCTTGATTGCTTCAAAGCATGGCGCCACTATCTGGAGGGCTCTGCACATGCCATCACTGTCTTCACCGACCACAAGAATTTGGAGTACTTCAACACGAACCGACTTCTCAGTTCACGTCAAGTACGCTGGTCCCTCTTCATGTCCAGGTTCAACTACAACATCGTCTATCGACCTGGTGCTCAACAAGGCAAACCTGATGCACTAAGCCGTCGCGAGGACCTCCGGCCTTCCGAGGGGGATCGCAAATCAACTCGCACGATGACTTTCTTCAAGCCAGGTCAATTGTCACTTGCTCCTGTTACTCTTCGGACTTCGCCAACTTCAAGGCAAGTCACCTCTGTGTCGTCTGCTCCCAATTTCCCAGACAACGACTTCCGCGCTCGCATCATTGCCGCGTATTCCGCTGATCCACTGGTGCAAGACGCTCTCGAAGCACTTCAGCAGCCTTCTTTGACGTCAAGCCGTCCATCTTCTCCGACGCCAAGTCGTTCCTCCTCGCCAGCACCTTCTGATGCATCCCATCTCACTGCTGACCAGCCTTTTTCTCTCGACAACGGTCTTCTCTTCTACAAAGATCGTGTGTACGTCCCATCTGATGCTCCTCTGAAGCTGGCTATTCTCCAGCAACATCATGACTCGCCTATCTCCGGTCATTGGGGTGTCGCCAAGACTCTCGACCTTGTCTCTCGGCAGTACTATTGGCCGTCAATGCGGGCTTACATCCACGATTACGTCGCAACTTGCGATACGTGTGCTCGCGCCAAGGTCTCGCGCCACAAGCCTTATGGCCTGCTCCAGCCTCTGCCTGTTCCAGAGACTCCATGGTCCTCTATCTCGCTAGACTTCATCGTCAAGCTTCCACCTTCGGACTCTTTCGATTCTATTCTTGTTGTCGTCGATCGCCTCACCAAAATGGCTCACTTCATTCCTTACCATGAGGCCACAGACGCAGCAGGCTTCGCAGCATTGTTCATGGACAGAATCTTCACTCACCATGGCATGCCACTCGATATTGTCTCCGATCGTGGCTCTGTCTTCGTCTCCTCGTTCTGGAAAGCGTTCCTTGGTCACTTCGACCCTGCTGTCAAAGCACATCTGTCTACTGCCTATCACCCTCAAACAGATGGTCAGACAGAGCGAACAAATTCCACTCTCGAACAATACCTTCGGTGCTTCACCAACGCCGATCAAGACAATTGGGTCAAGCTCTTGCCAAGAGCCGAATTTGCCTACAACAACTCGGTTCATGCGTCCATCAAGACAACACCCTTCTTTGCCAATTATTCTTACCATCCTCGGTCTGGTCTACGCTTCGATGCCACTACCGATTCTCGCAATGCTACTAGCTACGACATGTCTCAACGTCTCAAGCTTGTTCAACAAGAACTCAAGGATCATCTCAAAGACGCTCAAGCTGCTCAAAAGGCCTTCGCTGATCGTCATCGTCTTGAAGCTCCTCCCTTCGAGCTCGGCCAGAAAGTCTGGCTCAACGCCAAGAACGTCCAAGCATTGCAGAAACAAGGCAAATTCTCACACAAGAACCTCGGTCCTTTTCCCATTACCGACACAATTCACGACCGAGCCTTCCAACTCCGTCTTCCTGCCTCGATGCGAATACACAATGTGTTCCACCCTAGCCTCTTGTCTCCTCATCAATCACCAGAGCCCCTCGGCAAGGCCTACCTGGAGCGACCTCAAGAAGCTCCCGAGCCTATCGTCGTCGGCAACAGCCTGGAATGGACCTACGATGAGATCATGGCTATCCAACCACGCGGTAGCGGCTTCCAATACAAAATCCACTACGAAGGCTTCCCACACGATGAGGACGAGTGGATCCCTGCTCGAGAGGCCTACCAGAATGCTCCGATTCTTGTTCACGACTTCCATCTCCGCAACCCCGATGCTGCTGTCCCATCCTACGTCAAGCTACCCACTCGACCAAGTACGCTTCGAGACGCAGCGCCTGGAGGAGGAGGTTCTGTAACGAACACGCAGCCTTAAACCTCGCATCCGACTTTCCCGCACCACATGCTCTGGCAACTCATCGCGGCTCTTCTACCTTCCGCCCTTCAACGACGCTTATCACCTCAGCATGTTGCCTATCGTCCCGCGCCTAGCTTCCTCGCTTCCGGCAACGCTCTGTCACGTTGTCCTTACTCGCTCTCTTACTCGTGGACGACGTCTACCACGTCGTCCCTTGTTCTGTCTCTTCCCTATCTTGCAGCTCGGACATCTCCACTGGGCTCATGCAATCTCGCTTCCCCTCTTCTTTCATTGTTCTCCTGCTGAGAGTCGGCTCCCGTGGGCTCCATCCACATCATCGCCATCCGCTCTCATGCTGGTACCTGGTAGACATAAGTAGGCAGCCTTCCGCTGTCTTGTTCCTTAGTTTACAATTTCTATTCTTGTCCCCTACATCTCGCCCAAGTCCTGTCTTCAGCACAAGCATTCGTCCTGTCCTGTTCGCCCTTCGTCACATGCAACAGCGTAGGCGAGATGTATAAAGCCACCTGCAACTATTTGTTTCGTTGACTTGGCATGATCTGGCATGGTCCATCTCAGGATGTTGGCCGTGGATTCAGGTCCATCCATAGCCGCATGGTGCGACTTGTTTGCTGAAGTGTTCAATTTCTTTCATGCACCATGTGCATGCACACGACCTTGCGTGGAAATTGGCTGATCATGACTGCCATGTGTCGCTGATCAAACTTCAAATCCGCAGAACCTATGGATGCTTGCAATTGCAATTGAACATGGCGAGCTCACGTCGTGTGAAATTCAAGGTCCTACAGACACTCATCGGATGATCATTTGTCTGTTGGTGATGTTCCTTTTGTGAGGCCGCAGGATTACTAAGCCACGCCACGACGCGCAAACCGCGCCTCAAGCAGAAGTACCACCTGGTGACTGCAAGCGCACCGTATGCAGTCCTCTGCGAAGCACCTTGGACGCGGCAAGACTCTGAAGGATTGCCGAAACAGAGACATCAGCAGATACGTGGCGCACAGCACTGGCCAATGACTGGGTTTCTGCACACGATCGCGAGGATACTAGAGCGCGCTTCTAGGCAGATGTTGATAGCAAGGACAGAGACTTATCGATGACCAGCGAATCAGTTATGTCTTCGTCACAACCAGGATGACTGCACAATCGAAGCGCCGTGCAAACACCGACAGGCATAGGAGGGCATAGATCTGCTCCAGGTGACAAGAGTGCTCTGTGTATGACCTTCTGACATCAGGTATCAATCAACCTCAGATCCACTCGAGCTTCAGAAGCAGCAGCTCCCCCTCATCGCAGTTGAGCATCACAGCACTCGTCTACCGATGCTGCTGCATTGCAGGAACCTCTTGTGCCCACGACGCCATAATCAGTCATCCACAAATGGATCTTGGAGACAGTGTCATTCAATCTGCTTAAGATACGCTGATATAACCACCACGCTTGCGACACTTACTGACAACGATACCTACAGGCCGCTCAAGCTACATCAATTGAGCAAAGTCATACTCGAATGGCTACAGTAGCAGCTCTCCCTCATCCCAGCTGAGACTCACAGCACTCGGCCACCGCTGCTGCTGCATTTCAAGGACATCTTGTGCCCACGGCGCCATAAGCAGTCATCTACAGCTGGACATTGGAGACAGTGTCCTTCAGTCTGCTTGCAGAAGGCTGTAATCTGCTGTGATCACCATCACGCTTGCGGCATCTGTTGACAAGAATACCTACAGGCCGCTCATGCTACACAGCCAAATTCAAATGCAAGATGCCGCAGGATCTCGATAAGAGCAGGAACATTTCTTCAGCAGCATAAAGTTTGTGAGGTCAGGTGAGCATGCTCAAACTCAACAACAACAAGTAAACGGCTATAGCGAAGCGCAATGCCTCCTTCTGGGCCGAATTGAACTTGACCTGACTTGACGACAATGATACTTGTCGACTTAAGACTTGTTGCCGTCCGCCAGTGGGTAATCGTCATTCCCTGCTTATAACTCGTGGCACAATTGTTGACTTTTGAACAACCAACCACGCGTGATAGACACCCGGCCATCCATCGAGAGTGGTTCATTAGTGGAATCTCCTCTCGGATCCATATAGATGCTAAAACATCGTATTGTATATGCATATACAAATGTAGATACCCTGCAGCTGATCAAGACTACTCTTGGCATATAGGCTTAGACACAAAGTGCACAAATCAAGACAGGAAAATGCGAAGTGAAAATGAGCATATGATTAAATTGGGTGGTAGCTAAAAAAGCTCGACAGCGAAAAGTTGATTCTGTTCAGAAAAGAGGTTGCAATAAGATCCAGCAACTTTGAGTATGGAGATCTTCCGAATGAAAGGAAAGACTTAGCTGTAGGCCGTTGGAATTTCCAAATTGATTGACGATGGATACAATTTGCACTGTGGGAGCAACACACCGGAACAAAAACGCTGATCGTTGATGGGGTTGTTACACGGGAATATTGGCAGTCCAGACATTGAATCGAGAGGTTGAAGCGATTGCCAGCTATCGATTTCGTGTCTTTTTGCTATTGCGCTAGGTCCACAGGTACCTTCAGCTTCGTCCAGCTGCGACCCTAAGTTGAAGCCCTGAATGCGCATTTTGAGGTATTGAACTTGCATGAAACATTGGCACTGTATTGATTGTAGCTGTTGCTTGGACTTGGCTTTGTTTGAGATGCGCAATTTTGCTCGATCGAGCATTCCAACTGTGATGGGATTTGCGTTAGTCATTCTACCGGGATCAGTGACATGATAGGCCCAATATGGAATGCCATATGGCATGAATCCCAAGAAAGAAGGACCTGCGATATTATCAATGCCAGGTTCTTCAGCCTTTGGTGTTTCTTCAGCCATCTGTGAATGGTAAGCCCCATTCACACAATAGCAGATGTTTTCACCAGCATGACAAATGTCTGCGCTGGAATGAGCTGAAACACGAGAATCGTGATAGCGGGCCATTTCGGTCTCGCATTTCTCGGCACAAGTGTCCTGTGCAAATTGACCTTGAAGTTGCCCAGCTTTGTAGACGCCTTGATGATGGATCATCTTGCGAAGCGTAAGCGTTGGTTGAACACAAGTATTGATTTGTGTTCCTTTTGTGAGCCCATCCATAGCTATAGCCAATGTCCAAAAACCCATGACAAAGAGTATGGGACAGACCATTGTCTTGAGATGGTGTATCATAGCTTGAACTGGTAACCGATTGGTTGATTTGAAAAGACAGCGGTGACAACTGCAATATACTCTTTCAAGAGGCCTGCAGGACTTAAATTTTTCACGGCAGGCCGCACGTGAAAGCTCGTGATTGATCCCCTTTGATGAATGCATGGTGCTTTCGATTTCTGTGCACATGTAATTTTGCAACTATTTTTGTGCACGTTTCTGTCGACTCCTTAGCGTAGCAAAGGGTAGCAGTATGAAACATGCATACGACATCGGATTGTTATCATGAAGAATGAGCAATTTTGAAGATTTGAATTCGTAGCCCGTTGCAGCTGTAACTGTCGATTGACTTACAACTGTCATAGAGCATTCCTTTGTCCGCTAATGATCAATCACACATCATCTAGCTCGTCTATAGCTCTCATTTCTACCTCCGCGAAATGAAATGGGTCATCGTATGCACTGTGGCCACGTTGCGTGGTCATTTGTAACATTATTTTTTGTCGATCTCCCAGTTCTGTCTGCCACCTTGCATGGTTGCGTCGTCCAGAAGGACTGCACAGCTGCAGCTGCAAGTAGTCGCGGCCGCACATGACAAACAGAACTATGGCGTGATTGACGGCGCGAGTCAAGGAACTGAACATAATCGAGATTGGCGGATATGCGAGGCTGTAGTCGTAGGTGATAGACACAGGCACGCAGGGCAGCTGCAGATAAGACTTGATTCGAATAGGGGACAAGAGTATAGCACTCTTGCCAGCTAAGACTAAACTAAAGGTCACGTGCATGAGCGCTGACGTGGCAGAGAGATAACAGCGGAAGCAAGTGATCAGGGGATGCACTTGAATTCCTAACACTCCCTCTATCTCGATAAAGCGAAGTGCTTAGACGAGGCCGAGAAGCAGTCGTTGCGTCTCCAATGCAGGACGTGGAAGGAGCTTGGTAAGGAGATCGGCTTTTTGCAGTTTTGTGCCGACGTAGTGTAGCTTGATCTTGCCTTGCTCAATCAGGGATCGAGTGTGATGGTACTTCACTTCGATGTGCTTACTCTTGGCGTGAAACACAGGATTGTGTGCCAACTTCAGCGCAGCCTGATTGTCCCCAAATAAATTGATGGAACCGTCGGAGTTGAGCACATTGCTGATCTTGATGCCGAGCATGAGCTCGCGCAGCCAGAGAGCCTCTTTTGACGCGTTGGAGAGGCCAATATATTCGGCTTCCATGGTCGATGTGGCAACAATGTTTTGGCGCTTTGACTGCCAGGTGATTGCAGCTCCCCCAAGCATGAACACATAGCCAGATGTGCTCTTCCTTGTATCCAGGCACCCTGAGTAGTCAGAGTCAGAGTACCCAGCAAACTCGTCGTTTCCGTCGTATCGCAGTCGCAAATTGCGAGTCGTGAACAGGTACGCGAGGACGCCACGAGCCAACTTCATGTGAGAAGTAGTCGGCTTGGCAGAGAAACGACCTAGAACACCGACAATATAGGCAACATCGGGTCTGGTCGAGATGGCTATCCACTGAAGCTCCCCAACAATGGATTGGTAAGCAGTTTTGTTGGCCGGCTGGTCGTCAGTCGGCTGGTGGGTAGTGCCGTCAGTGGTGAGAATGGTGCCGACACTGGCTGGCAGGTGCCTTGGATGGCAGTTGGCTAAGCCGTGGTCGGTGGCGATCGATTCAATATAGGTGGATTGATCGAGAGTGTATACGCCGTTGTTGTGTGAGACGCGCATGCCGAGAATGGAATTGGCAGGGCCGAGATCGGACAGCTCGTAGCGTTTGGTAAGAGCCTTGAGAAGATGCTCTTTGTGCGCGATGTCCGAGAAAGCCATCAGAATGTCGTCGACGTAGACGCAGAGCAAGGACGCGTTTGTCTGATGCTGATAGATGCCAAAGTCGTGCATCGAGCGTTCATAGCCAGCAGCTGTGAGGGTGACGTGCAAATCATCGTTCCAGGCTTTGCCAGCTTGTTTTAGACCGTAGAGAGCCTTCTTGAGCCTAACGAACGGGAAGTTCTCGTTGGAGAAACCTGGAGGAGCGATCATGAAAATCTCCTCAAACAGGTTTGCATTGAGGTAAGCGGTGGCAATGTCCATCTGGTGAAGATGAAGCTTGTAAATTGAAGCGAGTGCGATAAGCATGCGCACAGACTCCAGTCGAGTGACTGGAGCATACGTCTCGTTGTAGTCTACGCCAGCTTTCTGAGAGTAGCCCTTAGCGACAAGACGCGACTTGCGCTTGTCGGAAGTGCCATCAGCGAGGATCTTGTTCTTGAAGATCCAGCGTGCCCCAATGGCCTTTCGGCCTGGAGGTAGCTTAGCGACGTACTCAAAAACTCCTTTGCCTTCAAGAGAGGCGAGCTCGCGTTCCATAGAGGCACGCCATTCAGGTGCGTCAGAGCGGGATAAAGCTTGTTTGACAGTTACAGGAGCTGGGAGAACATCTTGAGCAGTAAGCATAAAAGCATATTCATCAAGCTCGTCATCATTAGTAGTAACGTCAAGACCGCTAGTAGCGATAGCTTCGAGCTGCTCGTCAGTAAATTCGACACTTGCAGCATTGCCGCTAGCTATAGCTTCGAGCTGAGCGTCTGTGAGCTGACGAGGATCGACATCCTTGTTGACAGACAGTTCTTTTGCCACAGCATGATCAAAAATGACCAAGTGGTTGAGAACAACTTTCCCAGTGGCAAGATCTAAGACTCGCCAAGCTTTGGAAGTATCACTGTAGCCCAAAAACATAGCTTTGTTGGCGCGCGCATCCCACTTGTCCTTGATTCGCGGGTTGTGTGACCAGCAAATGGTACCAGGAGTCCTCATATGCGAGCAATCTGGTCGTTTGCCATACCACAGTTCGTATGGCGTCTTGTCGAGACCAGTATGAGGCGAACGATTGATGGCGTAGACGGCTGTGGAGGTCAACTCAGCCCATAAATTGCGCGGGAGAGGACCAACCGTCTCATCAAGAAGCGATGAGCGAGCCTTTTCGACAACAGTGCGAATGTGGCGCTCTGCAACACCATTCTGCTCAGGCGTATGCGGAACAGTTGTTTGGTGAGTGGTGCCTTGCGTAATGAGGTGCTGGCGAAAGCTCCCCTTGAACTCGTTACCTCCATCAGAGCGAACAATTTTGACTTTGTCGCCAACGTGATTGGTGGCAACAGTTTCCCAAGCTTTGTAGATGTTACAGACGGTGTCTGCAGTGACATCTTTCAGCATGTACGCCCAAACGTACTTGGAAAACCCGTCAACAATGATGAGAAAATATCGTGCATCATTGATAGAATTGGTGCGCATTGGTCCAGCAACATCAATGTGGACTATGTCAAGCCGCTGAGTGGCAGAATTTGCCACAGAGGGAAAGCTCGAGCGCTTGCTCTTTCCAGCTGCACAGCCAGAGCAATCGAAGTATTCCGGGTAGACCAGATCGTCGGGAAATCCGTCGACAAACTTCGAAAGTCGTTTCATGTCCTTGATGGACATATGGCAAAGTCGTCGGTGCCACTCAAGGGCATCCGTCGGTGCCTTTTCCTTTGTGAAAAGGGCAAACTCACTTGCCTGAGGCTGGACTTTAGCAATTGTGCCGTCTAGGACAAAGCCTTTACCGACACGCCTGCCAGTAGCGACGACAACACTGTCTTTGAGGAGGGCTGGTCCATGTTTGGCCGAGAACAGTACGTCAAAACCGTCCTCATTGAGTGCGCTCACTGATAAAAGATGTTCAGTGAGATTTGGCACATGCCAAACTTTGGACAAGGGCACCAAGCTGGTTTGATCTGGCACGGCAAATGCAGCATGCCCAAAACCAGCGGAGATCATCTCTTCGCCATTGGCGGATGTGATGCTAATGGAAGCATCATGAGAGAGATCAGAGATCAACTCTTGCGACGGTGTCATATGCGACGTGGCACCGGAGTCGATCACCCAGCTACGTTCAGCTAGGGTTGTTTCGCGAGCAAAGTATGCCGTGTTGGGATTTGGCTTGCCCTCAGACTGTGATTTTGATTCAGTTGGAGGGCTACTTTGCTTCGTCTCAGATGAAGGCTTGTGAAGAGAATGCCTTTTCCTCGGCTTCTTTGAAGACTTCTGCTTCAATTGAGACTTATGCTCTTGAGCGAGCATCCCTTTTTCCGTTGATGATTGGTAAAGGGTTTGGGAAGCGTCAGCGGCTGAGTCTGCCAGAGACTTGTGCTTGCCGTGCGTCTTGAGATAGTCATCCGACTGTATCTTGAAGCGCACTTGCTGCACAAAACTGCGGATAGAGTGTGGTCCATCCGAGGAGAGTGTGTGCAGCGTGAGGTCCTGCAAATCGCCTGGGAGTTTGGCGTAGATCATGGCAATTTCCATTCTTCGTCAAACGTCTTGCCGGTGGGATCAAGGCTGCGCAACTGGGCAATGGTGGCTTGAACGTCCACCATCAGGGTCTCAATAGCTGAAGATGTGGTATTGCCAGGAGGCAAAGAGAGCTTATTGAGCTTCGTGACCAATTGCAACTTTCGCAAAGTGTCAGGCTGCTTGTGTCGAGACAAGACAGTCTTGAAAGCAACGCAGGCGACTGCGATGTCTTTGACTGCTTCCAGGTCAGACCTGTCGAGACCTCCTTTCAGCAAGAAAAGCGCCTTGCTGTTCTTGTCCCAAGTTGGTTCAAGATGCGACCATTCTTCAAAGGTCGCAGGTGCAAGATACCCCTCAGAGTTGATGTAGCACGGACCAGTGTAAGGCTTTGTGCTTTCATCCTCGCTTGATTCCTCCTCCATCGATTTGGACTTGGAGCGAGTCGAGGGGGCGCTATAGGCTTTTGGGGCCTTAAGCTTGTCATCTTTCATGAGGGCTTCGAGAGCGGCGATACGGGCCTCAGCGTCTTCGTCGGCCTTCTGCATGGCGTCTGCGCAGCGTATTGCTGCTTTGACGCGGCGTGCGTGTATCTCCTGAAAGATGTAAGTCTCAACGCCAGCCTGCTGAGCGACAAGCAGCAGCTCATCCTTCCAAGCACTTAGGCCATTGCTGATCCTCTTGGTGTTCCTTAACACCGCGTTGCTAGACGGGCCGGAACGTTGACCCGAAGCAGTAGCGTCTTGCTGCATAGCAACAAGGCTCATAACCTAATCGAGATTGGCGGATATGCGAGGCTGTAGTCGTAGGTGATAGACACAGGCACGCAGGGCAGCTGCAGATAAGACTTGATTCGAATAGGGGACAAGAGTATAGCACTCTTGCCAGCTAAGACTAAACTAAAGGTCACGTGCATGAGCGCTGACGTGGCAGAGAGATAACAGCGGAAGCAAGTGATCAGGGGATGCACTTGAATTCCTAACAGAACACGCTACTGATCGGCTTGAGTAGCAAACATGTAGGCGACAGGCAGGAAGCTGTCCAGCATTGGACGAAGTCAGCGGATCTCAATCAGTCAGCAGCTCAAAGGACCTAATCATAAGAGTATGTAGTTGTAAAATGAGTGTTTAAGATCATTTCGTTTAAGTCTTTGCATTCAACTGAGCTCAAAAAAGCACATCTTCCCCGTACTTTGGTCGTCCGTGACGTGAAGAGCCTCAACGAGACTACTGTACATTCTATGAAGCTCTCCTGATAAGAGGCCAAGATTGCAGCTAGTGACTGTACAGAAGATGAGCAGAGTATCGATGTGTGCACAAGAGCCGCTCAGTAGGCCTGTGGTTGACAAGAGGACGTGGACCGAATACAGCGTCTGTGAAGCTGAAATTGCACATGACTACACGCGGCATCGCGTGGGTGTCAAAGAGACGATTCAAGATAGCTTCTGGAACTGCAATATGAAGTACAATAGAACATCAAATAGTCATTACCCTTCCCTGGCATCTGTTGAAACAGAAGGACCCTCATGGACTTGTAGCTTACCCAATGCCAGTTCTCGCTGCAATGCTTGCACCTGCAGCTCAAGCGTCGCAATTTGCTCAAGTGCTTGCGACCGCTGCTGTTCGCTCGCGGCCAGCTTGACTTCAAGTCCCTTGACCATGGCACTCTCACGATGCTTTGCCTTGTCACACGTACAACCCTGGGTGACGGTATCGACACTCATATTGCGTGCATGTTCATTGCGGCGTGCATCTTTTGGCGGCGGCAATTTGAGTGGACTACTATCCATAATCGTATCCAACGGTCTCGCGATATCAGAATCAACGTGGCCTCGCCGTACGTAATCCATAGAACTCCGTGATGAGCGTGGTCGTTGCTGACCAAGTGCATCGGATCCAGTCAGCTGATCTAGGAGTGGAACTACTTCCTGCCAGTGTGCAATGAGCATTTCCACCACTTTACCAGCTTGTTTCGCTTGCAAGACAGCTTCTTCGATCTGTGTCGATGCATCTGATTTGAAGGAATAGTCGCTTTGTGAGGTTGAAGAACGCCGCATATCATTACTCATGCGTCCTGTTGTACTAGGTGTGCTTTGCATAGAATGACCCGGCGCCGTTGCGCCAAGACACGCAGGCGCAAAGACAATACCAAGTGTCTTGCCAGTCATATACCCCACTTCATGCTCAGCCTGTGCCGATTCTGCACGTAACGTGACTGTCCGTTCTGCAATCGTTGCAAGCAAACCGAGCTGTATTTGACAAATTGCCAGTTTCAAGGGGTCTGTCATCTCTGTGAGTGCTTCAGCGATATGCCGGGCACTGCGCTGACCTGGTTCTTCTTCACTGAGTTCTTGAAGCTCCATAAAGACACTCTCACCGAATAGACCACCTGGTAGCAATGTGAGGTATTTTTTGAGGGTCGATGCAACGTCATGCACGGAGAGCACCTGGTCGCCTGGCAATACGATCTCATTCAGGGGTATCCTTGCTGCCTCATTTGAGAAATGTGAAAAGTACTCCGCCAGTGCCCGACACGCGGCATTCGATCCACTCACGCGAAATAGTCCAGGCATTGAAATTGCATCGTGCTGAAGCAGGTATGCAACACAGGCATCCACCACATACGGTACCTCTACATCCCGCGACTCGCTGATGAACGATGCTGGCAGCAAAGATGACGCGCTGGATGCCACACCACCCATCTCTGCAGCTTGTGCTGGCGTCGCTCCCAAAATCTTACGACCAGGCTCATGATATGCCGTCACAGAGACAACAGACGCAATAGATCGTTTCCTTAGAAATGGGTTATGTGAGCGATGCGCTGCTGCTTCATTGGCCTTTTCAAGGGCCGTATCGATTTCCCTGGAGACTGTGCGATTTGAGTTGCGACGAAGCCGTTCGAACCATCGACCAGAAGTGGGCCCGATACTGCCTGTTGAGGAGTGTATGGAGGCAGCGTCACTATTGGACATGGCGCTTGTACTGCGTTGTGGTGGGCCTGCCGTGAATGGGTCGCTGTGTGAAGACGCTGCTGCTGGCATGCCCATGGATGAAGAAGGTCTTCGAGGTCCTGCACCATTCAACCCCTCGTGTGACTTGACATGGCTCGCCGAGTCTGTTTCCAAGACTGATAACGTCTTGCGATGTCCAGAAGATGCGTGTCTTGATGCATTTGAGAAACTGAGACGCGAAGAGACGTTTTCGAAGGAATTGCGCAAGTCGCGCGGGACGGAGGAGAGACGACGTGAGAAGCGGTTGGATGTGGGTGCTTGCTGCTGCTGTTCGCCTGTTTCTGGTGTCATCCGCGATGAATGCCTTGGTGGCAAGTTGGTGTGTAGCTGGTGGTCTAGGGCGAAGAGGTCACGCGTCATGCAACAAGTCAGCGCGGGATTCAACCTCAACCTCAACCTACATGTTCAAATACTGGCCAGCGTTGTACTGATGGCTAGAGTGTTGGCTGCTGCTGTGCAAGGACAGGTACTCTATAACGCGGTAGCTTAAGCTTGTGTGAACCTGATACAAACAAGTGCTCTACAACTCAATCCATGCTCGTGATTCTGCCTGCGTGCTAGTGCGGCCCAGTCATGGACACAGGCTGATACACCTGCCGCTTGTGCTCGATGCTAAACTCCAAATTCTCCAGGGTGATGGAGTCAAAGTACTTGTACACCATCATGACAGCCAGCAGATGACAAGCTGTCGCAATAAACGTGCCATCGAGGTAATGCTCTGTTGCCTCACACAAAGGTATTGATGCTGTCAAGAGAAGGACTTGTCCTGCGACCAGAAAGATGAGGCCAAATAGCAAGTTGCCGAGTGGCCAGTAGTTCTTGACTTTGGTGTAGAGCAAGATGACTTGCATGACAGCATAGCATACGAGGAGCAACGCATTCAATGGACCAGTGAGGAAGAACAGAGGTAATGACTTTGCGGGAGACAGATTGAGCCAGCTGTGCGCCGTACACACAGTCACTGCAAAGACAGCTCCACCACACAGCCCAGCAGCGCCAAGAATCACACTCATGAGCCATCCTGTGCCATCTTCGAGCCAGCAAAAGCTGACGATGCCACTCGCAACCAGACACACCATTGTCATGGTGCCTGAAGCAAGTTGTACAGCAACGACCCATGGGAATGCAGCGTGTGATGGTGTCAAGACGCCGACATCGAGGCAGAGTGTTAAGAAGGTGGTCATCATGTACAGGAGTAGTACAGTCATAAACTCACGCCTGCCGACTGCTGCGTACTTCTGACGAATGTTGGAGAGCATGATGGTGGTGATGCCGAGTGCGAGAAGGTGCAAGATGCCAGTCGCTGGAGATGACATGTCAGTGTATCATGTTGAGCAGGGAGACATGCTTACGACCATCAAGGACAAGGGTATTGGCAAAGAGGGCACTCCGTGCGTAGCAAGATGGTACAATGCCAACCACGCTGGATGCGCTGTCGTCTGAGAGGAGCAAGCAGACTGGGAGAGGTGCTGCGCGACATAGCTGAACAAGCGGAGAGACGATCATGGAGACGAACAGATGCACAGAAGCAGCTGAAGGTGTGCTTGTTTGAGGATCTTCTCGGGGGTGCTTTGGTCGCGTCTGATCCAGCGTCGAAACAGCTGAGAATGAGGCTCAGTGCTGATGCCACGGACACGGTATATGGAGTTGGTCAGTAGCTGGAGGCAGCTCGAGACATGAAGCAGGAGCATAGTGCCATGGATTGTTGAGCAAGAGACTAGCTTGGAGGGCAACATCAAACATGGCACTCATGGCATACAGACGCCTGCGCTGCAGCAAGTCCTTCGACCCGGTGTATACGGAGTCATGCTGCACTCATGCATTCTGTGCCTGGTGTCATCTGAAGTGCTCCTTGTCTGCTCAGGCTGGACTGCTGGTCCTGTGAGACAACCTTGGTCCTTGGTCCTTGGTCCTTGGTCCTTGATGCCAGGAGGGATCTTCACTTCGGAGCAATTTCTTGTTCAGATCGATCGACATCCTGAAATCAGCTATCGGCTTCACGCTGTATGGCTGATCTCTTGTTGATCTCCAGCCTAGTTGACCAACTTGACTCTTAACATCCCAGCCAGCAGTAGCATGTCAACTCAGTGAACTCACGCACCTCTATCCTCGTGCAAGTGGTTCAAGCTTCAGGCATCCGTGCCCACTCGGCTTAGCAGTACTATAGTCTACAGCAGCAGCCCTTCTCGTAATCTCAAGAACACGCTCTGTCCAAGTCTCGGGCATTCATCTTTTGAAGCCAGAGAGACCCAGACCCTACCCGCATTGCACTCGTAGATTCGTAGGCGTAGGCCCGCGTAGCGACCGCTTCCTCGAATTCCCTTACGCGACGCGTCTGTGTGCTCCGTGCCGCGCTTAGCAAAATTTGAGCAGCAAGCGCGGGGGCGGGGCTCCTCCTTTGGCAACGAAGGTTTCAGATGAAATCACAATCTCGTGGTTTCGTGTCCGGAAGCGAATCAAGCGATGAGCATTGAGCAAATGTGTCGCTATCTTGCTAGTTGCCTGGGTAGAGATTCTAGAGAAGCTTTGTTGGAAGTCTGGCCACTAGCTTTGGTCATTTCGCGTATCGTTGCTTGAGTCAGCTTGATTCACGATGGTTACTGTCGGTGCTGTGGCCTGTAGCTAGCTCGCAGGGTCGATGACCCTAAGTAGTGGGAATGAGCACATAAAGTCCATATTCTAGACAGACTACACTGGTCACCGACTCAACGAGGTTCAGTCTGGCCCATAAGTTGCCAATACTGTTGAGCTAAGTGATAAAAGGACCTTGCCGGGCCACTGCCGGCTCAGTGCCGGGACCTCAACATGATGTTGCCGGCCGTCCGTCCGTCCATCTCGTAGAGTGCGGCAAGCCCAGCATCTTGCCAAATTGCCATGTGCGCATGACATACAAGGGATGTAAAGTTGTAAACAGTCTTCCCACTCTGACGGTCTTTCGGTCGTTCCGAGTCCGGAAGCAAGCTTAAGGAGTGCTACTAATCAGGGAGCATGACTGTGATGGCACTATCTGCTGCCCACGGCCCACACCTACAAATCATGCCAAGGTTGCCAAGTTGAAGTTGCTATAGTGCCAAGTGAAAGCCAAGCTAAGCCAGCAATAGGGCCAAAGCTGCCTCGCTGGCGATGCAGCCTGTGATCTCGGCATCGAAGTTCGAAGTCACAAAGATGCCGCGCCGAACCCAGCTGCCCTTTCATTAAAAATTTCATTATACGAACGACTCCTTGTTCTTGACTATGAAGATCGTAAATGACGATGCTTGCAAACGACGCGGACATTTTGCTTGTGACGGTGGCTGTCACAGATAGCCCAGTAACTGACAGCTTGACACTACTAGCTGTAACTTGTAAGCTGTAGCAAGTTGCAAGTTGCAACGTGCGTGATGTGTCACTTGCTCTGGCGATGCAGGAACTCGGTGCAAGCGAGACCAGTACAGTCAAGTCGCAGAGCCAAGGCCCGTGCTCGCAAGAGTCATCCGTTGCATCGACAGCTTCGTCCCGGAATCGACACAAGTGACATGTTTGATGGACTGTGAGTCTGTGATCATGAGCTCATTCTTTCATAGATAGTCCTACGCGTTTAGGCGCTAAGGCGTTGCGAATCTTACGATGAAAGCAGTAAAAGGCAGCTCTACAATTGGCCGTGCGGAACGGTCTGAAATTCGGGTGGCTTGAATCCGCTTGATGGATGGAGGAGAAAGAGACGATCCGCAGCGACGGTAACTGCTGATTCAGTGCTGAAGAGATTTGGCTTGGCTGTCTGGTTGTCAGCTCGGAGCTCTGCCTTTGAGTCTCTGACACTTTGCATCTCTCCGACTCCGACTCGCTGGAGTGTCTGACCCTGCGCGCGCATGCCAAGCGAAACACAAATGGCCTCCATGCGCGCAAACATGAATCATAGGCTCGTCCTTGTCTCTCGCCCTCTATGAGTATGACTTCCCACATGCATTCAATCTTGTTCCGCCCTTTTGTGTGAGTCGCTCCATACTTGCCTAAACCGAACACGGTGCTCGTTCATGCCCAATGCCCATCGCCCAGTATGACGAATCGAACGAGGGTGCAAAGAAAGCAGGCCAGGCTGGTCGGAAGTCTCCACACGCGGCGCGCGGACGTCGATAATACTTTTGGGAGCTCAAATTTTGGATGGGAAGCGCCTCTCCCGTTGCTCCGTCTGCCAGTCTCGCTGCCGAGTACGGCAAGTAGCCCTGGTTCTAGGCATAAAAGCCGCAGTCACTGCGGGCATCATGGCATTTCGCTAAGGGATGTGTCTGAGCAGTTGCCTGTTGCAGCCACTTGACTGATCACGAATCATGATGCAACCTATGCGCGTCCATGGATCGTGTGAGGCTGCCGAGTGCGAGCCTGCAAGGGAGCCCTCGTTGCAAATTGGAACATAGCCCTGGTCCAGACTGGCTTCCTGTTTCGAGCTACCACCGCCGCATGCTTCGGCTTGGCTCTTTGAGATTGTCCCTTTGCGCACATGAATGCACAGCCAGGCAGACACACACAGATGCACGCTCCGCTTCCCTCCTCAACCCCGATCATCGAATATGATGAGATGCTTCATGAGAGAGGAAAAAAGCTTGGGCAGAGCGGGCGGCACCATCGCACTGCACACCTGAAGCTCCTCGTGCGGGCCTCTGCTCTGCTGCTCAATCTCATACAACCGATGACACGCTGGCAATAAATATCTCTTCCCGCTTGGCTCGGTCTGGTTAAAATAGAGACAGGCCCACTCCCTGCTCTTGCGACCTTAGCTTGCTCACACCCTTGTCACCTTCGCTTTCTCTCTCTCTCATCTTCATCCTCCTCCTCCCTGCAGCTAGGCTCCATACACAGACCCTCACTAAACAATCAGATCGGCCATCCCTGATTGTCTCTTCACCGAGAAAAAGCGCGACGCAAATTGAGCTCCAAGCATCGCATCAGGTGCGACGTGCAGCAGCTGGTTTTTTGTTTGTCAATACACGCGGGTAACGTTTGACCTGTTCTCCCTGCGTTTCAGTCGTGGCCTGGACCTCTTGCTGCAGCTTGAAGATCTGCCTGTGCTGGTGCGCACGACCTCTTACTTCGCGACACGACACAAGACAGCGCGCACGCGCACACACGAGTCACGACCTTGTGGTGATTGCTCCCCTTCTCTCCGCCTGATCCGAGACGAGCACACAGAGTCAATTCCGGCCGAGCACGTCACCAGCAGCAGGTCAACACCCTTTTTTTTTTGTTATTTGACGTCGCAGCACAAAGCGTGGTTCCAGGCGACCCTTTGTGACAAATAGGAGATCTTCTCCCTGTCATCTCTTGCAGGTTTGCTTTGCGAAAGGTCTCATCTCGCGACTTTTGCCGCCTCGTGCATCAGCAAGGCTGCGGCTCATCACTCGTGGATTGCCACATTGAGATCCCAGCACCTCCTTCTTTGAGAGAAATCAAGCGACTCGATACGACGGAACGCCGCAGGTCCGCAGCACAAGTTCAACCAACTCGCGTCACTCAGCAGACACGTCCATTTTGTTGCCCGGGCTGGTTTTCGCTTCGCATTCTACCAGTCAGGTACATTTTTCCTTATCAAGGGTCTCCAGGGACTCTTTTCTCTTCTTTTCCAAAGAGAACTTCCTCAGCACTGCATTGTGGGCCTCTAGTCTACGTTTGCATCTGCTGAGTCTTCTTGCTTGAGAGCGCCCTGCTATTGAAGCTACAGGATGCATCGATTTGGCCTATCAACCCCACCATATAGTGCAGACGACGGGCTCTCCTTCCCGGTCAAGCGCAAGATGATGGACGCCTATTCCGCCTCTGCGAATCCAGACGCGACAGTGGCCGAATTGTGCGCGCAGGTATGTTCTTCTCAATTTCAGATGTGTTGGCTAACTGATGTATAGACTGTGTGCTTTCTCTGGTTCGAATCACTCCCAACACTCAATGAAGCAGCGACGATTGGCTTCACCAATACACGTATCCCATCACCAGACAGTTTTGCGAAACCGGAATTCATCAAGTGGACCAAGAATGTACTGCACACGACACAAGTCTCCACCAATGTTGTGATTCTTGCAATGCTCTACATTTTCCGCCTCAAGCTCGCCAATCCAGGCGTCAAAGGGAAAGCCGGAAGTGAGTTCCGCTTGCTGACGGTAGCATTGATGCTGGGCAATAAGTATCTCGATGACAACACCTACACCAACAAGACCTGGTCGGAAGTGACGCAAATCAACGTCAAGGAGATTCACCTTATGGAGGTGGAGTTCTTGTCCAATATGCGGTACAGTTTGCTCGTGACGGTAGATGCGTGGCAAGAGTGGCTCGTCAAGATCAACGCTTTCGTGCAGTATCAGCAACGTCAGCAAAGTCTGCATACGGGCACAGGTCTTGTTGGTTTGCCTTCACCACCCATGCTCTATGAGTTCTCACAAGCCGGCTTACTGCATCCATCCCTTCTCACGCCATTGCAAACTCAGCCTGGTGCTCGGAAACGCAGTTTTGAGGAAGACTTTACAGTGATGCTACCGCCTGCAAAAGTCATTTCATTGCCAACAACACCGAGACGGACGTTTGCCATGACGACTCGCTCGAAGATGCAAGAACGCTCACCACACCGTCGTCAGCAGTCTCTGATGGTGCCCGTGCAACAGCAACAGCCACCACAGCAACAACAACAACTTTTGCGAGGTGTACCGCGTGCCTTGTCGACCAGCGGGAAGCAGTTATCTTTGCCACCACTTCATCTCGCTGGGTACAATACCGGTCGTCTCTCACCTATGCAATATAGTCGGACTGGATCCGGTCATGCAGGAACGACAACCTCACCAACCGGCAGCAGTGCATCTCGCTTCTCCTTGGACTCTGCAGCGTTTCATCATGGTCCAACTGGTGGCACGGGTCACGCAAGCGGTACTGCAACACCAACAACGATGGCCATGCAACATCGGCATTCACCGTATGGACCTGTTTATCAAGTTCAACGACTCGTACGACCCCTTCCTGCTGTACAAATGGGCAGACTTGTACCACAACAGCAACAGTGGGCGACAGCTGGACAAGTTCCACCACAGCAATTGGTATATCATACCTTGGGCGCTGGGATGCAACCACACGGTCAAGTCGGGCGTGGTGTCTTGCCTCAGCAGACACCACCAAGTCATGGCTTCCCACATGGCTGGCAAGGTCAGATGCAGCAGCCGTATGCAGCATTCCCACCCAGGCCTTGATTGAGCCTTCCTTCTGCTTTTATGACGACCGCATCGCAAGTTCTGTTTCTTTCTCTTCTAGCATTTCGAATGGGTTCTTTTGGTCAGAGTGTATGTCGACGCCTTCTAGTCCGTCACGACCCTCCCATAGCCCTCCCTAGCATAGCACATCATGAATATCCAGTACTACACACGGAACTTCACCTGCAACACGGCGCAAGTCGCTGACATAAGCCGTTTTGAACTTTTTTCATACGGCGAAAACTTGAAGCAAAGGACATCCAGCAAGAGAACATCATGTCGAGGTCAGTCTTGGGCCTTGTTCGCCAGCTGGCACAGGCCTCCAAGCCAGGTATGCTGTCAGGTATCGACTATAGAATATGAATGCTGACGAGGGGCAGTGACATTTGGTTGTGCACGTATAGCTGGATCCCGGACGTACGCTACGTTTGATCGCTCTAAGCCTCATCTCAACGTACGCTGCTTGACTTCCTCTCTCCAACAAAGGCTAACGACTGTAGATTGGTACGATTGGCCATGTTGACCACGGTAAAACAACCCTCACGGCAGCCATCACAAAAGTCCTTGCTGCAAAAGGTGGTGCGAGTTTTATGGACTACAACCAAATCGACAAGGCTCCCGAGGAGAAGGCGCGTGGTATTACCATTGCAACGGCGCATGTTGAGTATTCAACAGATAAGCGACACTACTCCCATGTGGATTGTCCTGGGCATGCGGATTACATCAAGAATATGATTACCGGTGCGTCGCAGATGGATGGTGCCATCATTGTCGTGAGTGCTACGGATGGACAGATGCCACAGACGCGTGAACACTTGTTGCTTGCGAAACAGGTGGGTGTGACCAACCTTGTGGTGTTTATCAATAAAGTCGATGCGGTGGATGATGAGGAGATGCTGGAACTTGTTGAAATGGAGATGCGTGAGTTGCTGGGCACCTATGGGTATGATGGTGATGCTACACCCATCATCATGGGTTCTGCGCTTGCTGCATTGGAAGGTCGAGATGCCAAGATTGGTGCCGAGGCGATTGCAAAGCTCATGGATGCCGTGGATGAGCATATTCCTCAACCCAAGCGAGAGCTCGACAAACCATTCTTGATGCCGTGTGAGGATACGTTTTCGATTTCCGGACGTGGTACGGTTGTTACGGGCCGTGTTGAACGTGGATCACTCAAGAAGGGCGCTGATGTTGAGATTGTCGGGTATGGTGCACCCATCCGAACGACCATCACCGGTGTCGAGGCCTTCAAGAAGGAATTGGATGCTGCAACTGCAGGCGACAACTGTGGTCTGTTGCTGCGTGGCATCAAGCGTGAACAAGTCCGTCGCGGCATGGTCATTGCACAACCGGGTACAGTCAAGGCACACAAGAAGTTCTCTGCGAGCTTCTACATCTTGACCAAGGATGAAGGTGGTCGGCGTACAGGCTTTGCAGACCACTACCGGCCGCAGATGTTTATCCGCACTGCCGATGTGACGATTGTGCTGACACGCAAGGCAGGATCACCGGAGGGCGAGCTGATTATGCCGGGTGACAATGTCGACTTGGACTGTGAGCTGGTGCACCCTATGGCGATTGAGAAGGGAAGCCGGTTTACGATCAGAGAGGGCGGCAAGACTGTGGGCACTGGGCTGGTGAGTGCTCTGCATGACTAGGCTCTGCTACTGCTGTCTGTAGCTGTCTCGTCCCTACTAGTGACTAATATCGATATCTCCGCTGGCTGTCTGGTCTCTGCTCTGGCCTTCTTTAGCATCGTCCGTAGTAGCTGATCTCCATGTCCATACTGCCTCTGCCCAGCATCCCTAGCCTGTATCTCATCCATACCACCCACAGCGACCATCTCCATCAATATTCCCCCCTGCCGCTCTCTCGTTGCGTCTCGTCTCCTCGCATGAAAACAAAAAACCAGCGACAACCAACCAACCACGCAAGGAGGCCGCACCTCCTACAACCTCCTCGAACGCGTCTGCGCGACACTAGCAGGGCGTGTCAAGGCTACTCACGACGAAAACCTCACTGTCTCTATCCATCCAAGTACAAGGGCCGCCCGCCAACACCCAACAATTAACAACAACAAGCCATGACCATAAAACTGCAATTCGACGAGCGCCTGCACAAGCAACAGCTCATCGCAGTCGTAGACCAAGTCGTCGCTGCAAAGCGCGTCCTCTTTGTTTCTGGCGCAGGCATCTCATGTAGCGCAGGTCCGTCAAATCTTCTTTCAGTGAAACAGTCAATAAGCTAACCAAAACCAAGGCATCCCAGACTTCCGCAGCCTGCATGGACTCTACCAGACTCGCCATACACGCGGTGGCAATGGGCCTACCTCACAAACACGCGGCAAGGATCTCTTTGACATCTCTCTATTCAATAGCGACGAAACAACAAGTCAGTTCTACAAGTTCATGGCAGAGTTGCGACAATCCACGCAACGTGCAAAGCCTACACTTACACACAAGTTCCTCGAGACGCTCAAACACAATGGCACCTTGTTACGAGCCTATACGCAGAATATCGATGGACTTGAGGGACGTACGGGTGTGCTCAGTATGCACGATGCGCCAATCAACAAAAATGATGTAATCCAACTACACGGCAATGTGCATATCCTCAAATGCTTCCTTTGTGGTAGACGCGCAGAGTACACACCGGAATACGAACAACTATTAAGAGGAGGCGAAGCGCCGTCATGTGCGCATTGTCTTGAAAAGGCGAGTATTCGATCATCACTGGGTAAACGCGCCATTTCAGTGGGCACCTTGCGTCCAGATGTTGTACTCTATGGCGAAGCACATCCGCACGGTGAAGCGATTGCCAAGGCGTGTGCGAGTGATGCACGCAGAAAACCCGATTGCTTAATCATCGCTGGTACATCCCTCAAAATCGCAGGCTTGAAGCGACTCATCAAGGATTTTGCAAAAGAAGTCCATGCAGCTGGTGGAAATGTGATTTTTGTCAACTTGACACAACCGAATGCCTCTGAATGGCAAGGTGTCATTGATACGTACATTGAAGGGGCAACAGACGATTTCGTGCAGCTCCTCAAACAGCAACGGCCGGCCTTCTTCAAGCACCAATCGACATTGGACAAAGTACCAAAAGTCAAGCATGGCAAGAGGATGGGATGTGCGACCAAGCATGCCAAGAAGAAGTCTGCTGCTGCTTCTGCAAGCCAACCTCATGCGACGTTGCCCGTGGTGCAAGACTACCCGACACCGCCAGCATCCGAGCAAACGCCCACAGAACTCGATTTCAATCGTCTCTCACAACGTGAAGACTCTGCAATGCCATGCATCATGGAACGTTCCTACAGCAGTGATAGCAGGCGCTCAACCCTCTCTTCCTTGTCAACAGCACCAAGTCTGGATGAGGAAGAGATTCAAGCGCAAGAAGCAGCGTATGCTGCACGTCAGCTGAGCCGGACAGCTGTTCCGTGGTTGATGCATGCGAGACCTACAGCGAGCTACCTGACCCGATCCGTTCCAATCTTGCAGTGCTCGACACCGCCGCCGAGTCAAGAAGAAGCCTTTCAGTGCCCTTCATCTATCGCTTCCCGTTTCAACGCATCCAGTCAAGGTCAATGTGAAGAAAGCGATAAAGAGAATGAAGAGCCTTTCCTGCTTGAACAATTCTCACAGAGTACTTGTGCGAATGGGCAACTGCCGACACCTTCTAAGAAACGATCCAGTGCGGAAATGCGGATCGAGTATCTCATCAACTCACCACTTGCAAAGAAGCAAATGCCGTGCAGGTCACCTCCCATGGCTGCGCCGCCAAGCTTCGAGTCGGCCATTGAGGCTTGTAAAAATATTGCATCCGCATCACCAGCAGTGTATATTGCGCCGATTGTGCCGCCGCTGGTCGTCTTGCCGGCGGTTATGGAGCCTGACATGCCGCTGACTCGACGCAGCCAGCGCATAGGCCGTAAAGCTTGACACATACACATTCGGTCGCGACTGTTCTGTATACTAATAGAATCATGTATTACTATCAATGTAACCATTCTAATCATGTATCTCAGCTGAAATCTTGAGAGAGATACCGAACGGGACATCGTCTGTGTCATGCTTCTACATACTGTGTGGTCCACTCGTCCAGTATTTGGTTATATTCATGTATCGCGAGTCCGGACTTCTTGCTTAACATAGACCATGGACGATACAGTCGCTTACAACATCGTTTAGACGATGTCCTGTGTCTGGTAGCTCTGTCTGGGAGCTCAGCTGAGATATGGGGTCATTCAAGTCTTGTAGCTCAATGTACTTGAGTTCAAAGCCTCAGCTCTCTGTTTCAACAAATGGTTATGCACAATCGATGAGCTTACCTGTCAAATCTCACCATCGTGTATGCTAGCGAGAGGGATGATGTCGTGGTGCTTTGATGAACAGACTTTCAGACTCAGCGTTGATTGTCGTCAGAGCAGACGCAGCTGTAGCTTGAGCTCAAGATTGACTTGCTCTAGAGACACTGTAGCAGCTGAATCTCCTTTCGGTGCGGAAGTTGGCTCAAGAACACAGGCAAGACGCTTTGCGGTCCTGAAAGTGTTGTCAGCTCTCTATGTAGACCGCAGACTGGTTGAACGAGACGCTGAGACGCTGGCAGGCAGACATTTGGCATAATGATGCGAGGTTTGTTGGACAAACAATGATCAGCGACCTTGTCTCCGTATCCACTGTCCATGCACTCATCTGTCGAAGGACATCTACAGTGCAGAGTCTTTGTCGAGTACAGACAAACAAGTAGTGTAGATAACGAGCTCTCCCTGATCATCGACTTTGTCTGTACACGAGCACCGCCACGTGTACTGTCGAAGCAAGCGATATCCGAGCTGGTTGTCTTGGATGTGGATGACCCCTGACGAGACGTCTTGATCAAAGTCATCCAGGATACCGCTACATCTGCTGTTCTCTCCTGTTGTCGACATCTAAAGAAAGACTCAGGCAGACTTGGCGCCTGCGTCTACAGTCCGACCAAGCAGAGAGAGATAGAAGACGAGAAGGTCAGCTCGTGCTATCAGTCCATATAGGCGTATGCCACGACATAGAGCATGTCGACGCTCAAAGGCACAAGCAGGACGCACTTGCATCCATGCATCAGCTGGACACCTCCAGGTACTCATGCGTCTTGTCATCCTACTGCTTCATGTCGCGCAACATCCTCACGTCGCTGCACAAACGCAACAAGCAAGCTGTATCTCCCTCAATGGATCCACGACATGCCCCGCGTTCCAAGAGGATTCCATTAGTAGCGACCTTTCTGCGTTTCCATTTCTTGCGAATGTCCGTACAGTCCAGGACTTTGACACAACAGTCAATGACTACCTAGCAGATGGGTTTCTGCAATCCAAGATGAAGGAGCAATATGGATGCAATCGGTCCACAGGGACATCATTCACCTTGCAAGACAAACGGACTCGTAACGCCTTGCAGATCCGATACAGCAAGACCATTTGGTGTGCGTCACTCGTTCAACAATCCGCTCAATTGTGTCGTGGTCCGGGTGCCACTGCTCAAACTGCCTGTGCAGAAACATGTCTTGCGTATGCGCTCTCAATTGCGGACATCCTGCAAAGTCCAGTGTGTGGCAGGTCAAACCTCACTGACAAGAATCTTGATTCATTGCGCCAGGAGTATGCGTTGTGTACGACACCAGGAGATGCGTATGCACAGCAACGTTGTGTGGACGGTGCAACGCAAGATAAATCATGTGGATTTGAAGACAACAGTGCCGCTTATTGTCGGTACTGTGCACGGTTGCAGAGACAGTCGAATGGGACTGGAAGTAGCGTTGAGGGCTGTTGTACGCAGGCCAATGCAAGCTTCTGCGCACCATACTTCACAGATGGCGATTCAACAGGAAACATCTCACAGGTGATTGTCAGTATAGGGTTGCCGACTGGCGTGCCTTTACCGACACCCACTGCAGTTGTACGTCTTGAGCATGATGATAGACTGAGCGCAGGTGCACTCGCAGGTATCATTGTCCCATCTGTTCTTGCAGTCCTTGCCATTATACTGAGCATCTGGCTGTTTCTGCGAAGAAGACAACGGTTTGCGTCTAGAGCCGATCGCATGCGAACATTGAATGCACTAGATTCTCGTGGCAATGAGAGTGCAAGCGGTGAAAAGAGAATTGTGATACGCAGCCCGACCTTACCGCTCCCAACAGCTGGTAGTGCTTTTTCTGCACCATCATTTGGAAGTGCCATGTCACCTGTGGGTCCAATCTTTCCTCCCAAGACGCCATCCAATGATAGCGAGCAACATCGACTCAGTGGGTTTTATGGCGGCGGCTTCAAGGATAAAGCAGTGCAGGCAGAGCCGGAGGAAGAACTCGCGAGAGATTCATCGGATGACTCACTGGTCTTGCTGGATCAGTGGTCTGGTGTGCAGCTGAAACCAGGATCATTGGTACGCTGTCTTCGGTCATATGAGCCGGCGCTGCATGATGAACTGCCGTTGCGCGTGAATGATCTGATTCGCATTGAAGCACTGTATGCAGATCGATGGGCAAAAGGACGACTGATCCGAAATGTTGATGATCCCGTCTCGGAAGACTTGGAGAAAACGGCTGATATCGCGCCATCCAAAGTCTTTCCTCTTGTGTGCGTTTGTGCAGCTGAATTTGACGAGATACGTGACTCTCGACCAAGTTCGTCCGTCTCGAATTCAACGAGAAGGACATCTCTGTCGAGCATCGACAATACTGGCTTTGAGGCACATCCATCAGACGAGGCATTAGCATTGGCCAGCACGGTCCGAGACTCTGTTTTGTCAGAGACCGTTGGAGAAGCATCCTCCATGGGCGGCAGTACACGCGTTCCTTCAAGTATCGGTATTCTAAGCAACAGTGGCCTTCGTCGGTTTCAACTTCGGCCACGTCCATCTGGTCTGCAGCAAGTATCATTGCCAGCGAGAACAAGTTCCTCTCAGCACGGAAGTATCAGGACAGAACCTTCCTCAGGAGATCATTCATGTTCGGCAGAGAGTAGTCCTGCCATTTCCACAGCACAGCAGCCAGTGCCTACAGCAGCTACAGGACCTTCCACGAGCGAGAGAGGAGGAGGCTCGACTTCTCGGTTCACGGAGCAGCTGAGCACACATTCAAGCAAAGAGACAAAGGACTGAGCATGTCTCCGATTTCAAAGTAGCGTTACTAATAAGTGTAATCTTTCGGCCATATAGCAGCAGCAGCAGTAGTACTCACTGTAGTCGTTGCGGTATTTTTGCATCTGGTAGCAGTTGGTCGAGGGTGTCGTCGGCTTTGTCCGTTGAAAAATGCAAACTGCAGCAGAGAAAGGGCCCACTCAACACGATACATCACCGCCATCTGTTCCATTGCCAGGCTGGCAGCGAGGACTGCAGCACTTGCACTAGCGTCGCCTTGCCCATCTGTTCAATAATATTGTGTCCTTAAGATTGGAAAGGCGCGTCTCGCAGTGCGGCCACTGAAGTCTTCGAGACACTATCGAGTTGCATAGCTTTTGCAGCCCTTCGTGCTTGAGTATACGCTGCGATCATGGCGCCAGGCCTTTCTCGGACGCATACAGAGAAGCTCAACTTGCGGCGAAAATCGAGTAACGCAAAACACGAAGCGCTCCCCACTTGCCAGGATCTTGCTGTCGGTCAGTCACGCTTGCTGCTCTCAATCATTCCATACTGACCTCCAGATCTCGCATTTGAGTCGCCACCGCTTGTATGCTTCGGGCCCGCCAGCGAGTCTTCAGGCGCCCTCATGTCTGGCAATTTGAAAATCACCATCATGGCAGATGTTCTCGAATTGACGCAAGTCTCCATGGAGCTCGTTGCAACCATCTCTACGCGTCGTCCAATTCATCCCAACTGCAAAGCATGTCGCTCACGCACATCAACCATGAAAAAGTGGAATTTCTTTGAAAAGAGCTTGCAGCTACAGCGTGGAACCCATCTCTATCCATTTTCTTACTTATTTGACGGTGCTCTCCCGGCAACGACGTCTTCTGCGCTCGCAACCATTGAATACGAGCTGATTGCAACTATCTTCCCGCGCGTTGATCAGTACAAGGCCATGGTAGCGAATCGGCCACTCAAACTCTCACGCAGCATCTTGCCAGGCACTGACAAAACCTCACAGCGTGTCTTTCCACCAACGAGTCTGAATGCTGTACTCGTCATTCCCAAGGTTTGTAATCCTGGTTCTCACTTTATGGGTACCCTGTCTTTTACGGGTGTACAAACAAAAGAGATGGCTCGGTGGAAACTCAAAAAGATCAGCTGGCGTATTGATGAGATTGCAAAAGTCATTTCTCCTGCTTGCAAGATTCACTTGCAGCGCATACCTGGCTCTGAGGGTAAAGGCGGAATGGAGTATACAGACACGCGTACTGTGGGTGCTGGAGATATAAAGGAAGGTTGGAAGTCTGACTGGAGCGCACATGAAGGCGGCCGCATCGAAATGGAGATTGAGTTCTCCACGCACATCGCTGCAAAGCCGTGCTGCGACGTTGAAGATACAGCGGAAGACAATAGCGGCTCTGGTGTGACAGTCAGCCATGCGCTGGTCATTGAAGCTGTTGTGTTTGAAGTCATGATTGCTGGGAAGAATGGCAATTTTGTCGAATCTCTTCCTTCTGGCAGCGCGCGTGTCCTTCGCATGCAGTTCCCAATTGTCATGACGGAACGCTCTGGACTGGGCATCTCATGGGATAATGAAATTCCACCCATGTACCATGACATCCCGCCCAATTCCCTACCGTCCTACGATCAAACCAAGCCGAGCGCGTCCAATGAGGATCTATCGACAATGCACACCATTATTGGTCGAGGGCACACACCAAATCCGTTCATGATGCAAGGCAGCACTTCAGCGGGACCTTCAGCGTCATCACCGCACGATCATCTTGCGCCGCCGTTGCCGGGTCAGAATCATCGACTTCATCAACTCAATCAAGGCCGACATACATAAGGCCGATCAAAATCTTATACCCATTTCTCTGTAGGATCTGCTTTGAATGCTTCATAGTCATCTCTGTTGAAAAAGGAAATCTCCGTTTCGTTTTCTATTGTTAGTGAGGAACGAAGCAGTAATGAGATGTACCGATGCCAAGCGAGGCAAGCGTAGCGTCGCCATCGTCAAGGATCCAGTCATCATGATCGAGATTGATGATGAGATTGGTCGTCTTGCTGCCATGAGCTTTAGTATATAGCTTAAGCGTGTCCAGCTTGACGTGCTTGTATACTTTCCAGCCTGGCTTTGTGTTGATTTCCTCCTTGGACAGATCTTTCAGTTGGGCAACCGTTGTCGTACTGAGATTGACATGCTGCAGGACAAGGTTCTTAGTGATTCTATAAGGAAAGGACTTGATGACACGGATTGTTAGGACAGAGTCTTCCACTGGCATTGTCAGCTAAGCAATAGAGCGAGCATAGCAACGATTACATGGACGCAAATGGTTTGTCAAGTCAGAAGGTTCAGCATCGGTCATCTAATTGAGCAAATAGCAGCTATCAGATGAGCAGAGAAGAGCAGATGTAGGTCAAGAAAGAAGTCGCCTTTGCTGAGCTTGTTGAGTTCGCTGTGGTTGGATATTCCCACGCCCTCCATCTATTTTCAAGAAACAATTCAGAAACACGCTCAATCAACTATCCTTATTGAAGGCCCAGGACGTACTAGGATGTGTATGGAGCAGAGATCATGATATGTTTGCGATGCCTGCTTGCAGGGACGAAAGTCCGCCCTATTCGTGCCATCAGGGCCGCGAGACCCATACCACAAAGGACTGCACTTCACACAGATGCTGCGGGTGCTGCAGCCAACTCACTGGCCTTGATGGAGCAACGGCTACCGCGGAATAGATCGATGCTGAAATACCCATCAATGCGCGAGGACTGGTTTGCAGGTGCGACGACGGACAGCGACACGGCTTCCTTGGACGAAACAAAAAACTTGCTTCGCGAGCTCAAAACCTTGATGGATGCGCGTAATGTTCAAGGCTACCTACGCCTTCTCAGACAGTTTGAGACACAGGGCAAGTTATATGCCTTGCGGGAGCTTCATTTCGTGGCGGGTATGCGGCTCAATCGACCCAAACTGCTCATTCAGGGATCCAAGGCATGGCATGAAGATGAATTCAAGGAGAACTTTGAAGGGGCAGAGAAGCTGCTCAAGACAACAAACATGGCTGCCTATGTTTCTCGCCAACGTTTCATTCTGCGACTCATGCGCACCGCCAACATCAGCTGGTCACGCGAGAGTTACTTTCTCGTTCTTGAGCATGCCCGATTTCTCAAGGATCGGAACTTGGCCACTCAGACTTGGGATGCAATGTCTACTGCTGGTATTGTGCCTGATAGTAGCTGCTACAATTCCTACATTGCTACCATTGCAGTGCCTCGTCGGATCTTTGATAAATTTCGGTTGAAGAAGCGAAACGATAATACTGCACGTGTCGAGGCGTACAAGGCGTATCAGGCTTCTGCAGACGATGCTTCTCGGAAAGCCGTCATCTTGTACCAAGAGATGGTCAAGCGTGGCGTACAGCCGAATGCACACACCATTGAATTACTCATTCTAGCACTTGGCCGTGCTGGGAACTTGAATGCATTGCGGTCTATCATCAAGCAGACTTGGGGTTTGTATGTCTCCGATGATGCTCGTAATTGGCAAATGGCAGAGATTGAAGGTGTCGCTGACGAACACGACGAAGAAGGACTCGACGACTACAATAGGACTGACACATCACTCCCGGAACCAAAATACGATGCGAACTCCAGTCTCTTCCCCTCTCACAAGACATTATTGGCAGTCGTCTCTGCTTTGGGAATCCACCATCAGACCGGCCTTGCGCTCGAGTATATTGCGCAATTCAGGAAAGTCTACGATACTCAAGTCACAACACGCGTCACGGCCAACCTCATGCAGCTCGCATTGGCAGATTCAACCATCACTGGTGGCTTCACAGATCGTCAACAAGTGCGACGTATTTTTGACGTCGCTCGGAGTGCTTTTGGGGTACAGCCAGATCAGAGCATCTATTCGGTGCTCATCAATTCAGAGCTTCAACAAGAAAACACAAACAAGGCGCTTGACGTGCTTGAAGAGATGCTTGCGACCATTGAAGCTGGCCACTTGCCACCGTACAAGTCGAAAACAGCCCAGACGCGTCATATCATACGATCAGTCTTGAGCAAGACTCGGCGGCTCTTGTCTGCAACGCATAATCAGATCACACGGCGGCTGGCTCAAGATGTCAAGGAAGGAGGCGACGATGCTATCCGGCTTAGACGTGGAATTAGCGAAAGTCGAGCTGAATCTTCTGAGAAGCTGCTGGAGCATTGGAGGAAACGAATTGCTTTGCATCTAGTGCGCATGCAATCGTACAAGACTCGACGCAAAGCTGTTATGACGGCATTATATGAACCTGATAGCCCGTAAATGAAGAGTGCATATTAGGCAGTTTGTCTGGACTCAAATTGTTCTTGAGCTAGGACTCAGGAATTAGCCTGGACTTGTAAGTGCTTCAACAAGCCTACCTGCTTGGGCCGAGCCTTCTACATCATATTGCTTGTTGCAACGGTGTCTAATAAGAGGAGGTGCAATCGCAATGCTTGCCTCCTATGTCTAGGTCTAGCATTTTGACTGACACTCAGACAGTGTCCGCGAACCCGATCCACAGCTGAGAGGGTGGGAACTGCTCTGGAGATATCTCTGGCAATCGATAAAGAAGATAGTCCCATTGTGTCGCCACTGCCTCCGTCGGTCCGAGTAAAAGAGCCCAAGAGATGGTTTTGATGAGGCGCCAAGGAACCAACCATATCTGTCGAATCGCCAACATCTCCTCGCCTCTCTAGCAAATGAAGCAATTCTTGAGCCGTTGATCGTGTTTGGAGATATCTCACTAGGACTGAGAGCACAATAGAGGAGAAATCGTCCTTAGATAGCGGCCAAGTAGCCCCGGGCCCTAAAATGCCTAGTGCTGGCACCTTGGATGTATATAGGCCGAAGGCGACTCTCTGAAGCACAGAGACTTATTGAAAACCTCGGGAGTCTAGACTTAACATCAAACTGCTGATTCGATCCATTTGCTTTTATAAGGCATGTCAAGGGTATGTATGTAAGGGTTGATGCTCGAACAAACGCAATAAAGCAATGGTTCAGAATCGACCGCAGCTGGAGCGATGATCCATATTCAAGTCAGAAGACGCCGTGAGAGCATGGCTCAGGCCTTAATCAGAGGCTCATGTACAGCAGTGAGCTGCAGCTTGTCTTGTAAGCACAGCGTTGCCGTATGCGGGCTTGAGCCACGTAACAAATTCAGAGACTTATGCTGAACTACGGAGTTCCTCGATGCACGATATCTGTGTGCCAAGCTAGCATGTATGTTGCTGAGACTGTGTAGACTCTACAATGGGCTAAAGTGGTCTGCAGCTGAGGTTGATGCGAAGACCACCTAGAAGCGGAAGCGTCAACTCAGATGGGTTGTCAATTTGAGCGGCGCTTTTGCGAGGAAGGTGGCATACCTGAGTGACTGCTGGGTTTGAGATCAAGGGAGTAGACAAATGAGATGCTGTCGTGCAAGTATATGCTCCTGTAGGCTGTAGCCCATACTATATACGAAATGAAATGCGAAAAAAAGATTGCGTTGACGGGGAATCGAACCCCGCTCTAGCCCATGGCAAGGGCCAATCATAACCACTAGACCATCAACGCTTTACGAAACTGAAAATGCTAGCTAACATATATATGCAATACCAAAAAATTGATTCCGGCCCGATAGACGTTAAGCAGCTCTTGTCGCCGCCTCTCGCCTTTGACAAGCCCTCTCGAGGTCTACAAGGCGTCTTTCCGCCATGGCTGTGGACCCAAAGCATATTGTTATTGTTGGTGCCGGTATCATTGGCGTCTCGACAGCCTACTATCTTACAAAGCACCCGTCCTACACAGGCCAACCAATCACCCTCATCGATAGCACCGGGGTGGCGGCTGCTGCCTCAGGCAAAGCAGGGGGCCTTCTGGCCATGGACTGGCATGAGAAGGAAACGAGTCCGCTTGCTGCACTCAGCTATCGTCTGCACGAATCTCTGGCGCAAGAATATCCCGATCGGTGGGGATATCGTAAGCTTGACACGCTCTCTGTGCGCACGTCACCCAAGGGTAAAGCAGGCGTCAAATTGAAACAAGAGATTGATTGGCTTGATCAGAGTATTGTTGAGAAGGTGAATGTACTGGGCACGACCGATTCAACCGCGCAAGTCCATCCTCGCAAGTTTTGTCGCGGCTTGCTGAGCGAGGCGAAAGGGGTCAACTTGATTGTCGCCAAAGTCGTAGCAGTCAATCCCGGTGTCGCAACCGTTGAAACTTCGCCTGGCGTGCTCGAGGATATGAGCTCTGACTGCATTATTGTTTGCGCAGGTCCATGGACTGAACGCCTGCTCAACGTACCCATTACCTCTGTTCGCGCACACAGCATCACAGTCTTGACTCCAAAGCCCGTCACACCACATGCTCTCTTCACAGATATGCGCTTAGCAGACGGTTCCAACGTCAACCCAGAGTTTTACGCGCGCCAAGATGAGATTTACATTTGTGGCGAGGGTGATGAAGATGTTCCATTGCCAGACAAGGCAAGCGACGTCCAAGTCGACATGGCGCGCTGTGGTGCTCTCAAGCAGTACGCCGATGCACTGTCTCCCTTCTTTCGTGATGCAGAGATTGGCGTCCAGCAAGCGTGCTATCTGCCAACTTCGCCAACACCTCTTGTAGGCAAACTGCAACAAGGCGTTTATGTGGCTTCCGGACACTCCTGCTGGGGCATCTGTCTTGGTCCGGGCACAGGCAAAGTCATGAGTGAAATTATCTTTGAAGGCAAGGCCAAGTCTGCAGATGTCAAATTGCTAGATCCTCGAAGATATGGCGAAACTTGTATCCTACGCTAATGCACTCTGAAGACCACGCACCAACTTGGCAATGCCCATCGCGCCGGCATCAGGAACTGACTGGCTCTCACTCGCTTCAACATAGGACGCACGGCCGAGCCCAGCCGCCATGCCCTTTGTGCTCAATGCGCCTTGCTCACACGCAGACACTGCTTTGTCAAAGCTCGCAGTCTTGCTCAGCGTTTCAGCAAATGGGATCAAGGCATCCATCATGGTCTTGTCGCCAATAGTGGCGGTGGTATAGGTCTGCAGACGCTCAAGTGCAGCAGTAATTGCATTTGCCATGGTCGCGCTGTCCAACGTCTTTGATGACGCAAGGGCAGCAGCGAGGGCAGCAAAGAAGATGGTGTACAATGCACCACCAGTACCGCCCATACTCTCCTCAAGCACGCCAGCAATGTCACCAAACACATCAACAGCATTGGTCAACGAAATTTTGTCATTCTTGACGGCTTCCTGAACAGCAAGACTTGCCGACTTTAGCGTTTGGCCTGCATCGCCATCTCCAGCAATCGTGTCGTACTTTGTGATTTCTGGCTCTGCTTGAATCAATGCATTGCAGGCAGCATCAATCAATCTGCGTGTCAATGCTTCGTCTACTGGCAAGATTGCATCAGATTTCTCCTTTGGCAGTGGTTTAGTGACTACTTCCTGAGATGCACTTGACCATGCAGAAGCCTCAGCTGCACAGTTCCATCCTGGTGCCGTCGTTGGCAAGTCAAGGTAACTCAAGGCCAAGTCGCTGTCTTGCATGTTGGAGAGGTTGAGTAGGGTTATACTTGCTCCAGCACCATCAAGCGACGTGACAAAGTTGCCCGTGTAGGTTCGTACGATCTTGAGCTTCCAATCACTTTCCACTTGGTCGGCCACAATCTGCGTGAATGCATAGAGCTCGACATTGGAGATGGCACCCAGGTTATTGATGAGAAGAACGACCTCGTCGTTAGCTTTGAAGGGGACGAAAGCACGATCCTGATCATGCTGGTCAAGCAACTGCTTAAGTAGCAACTCAACGAGCTCATTGGCTGGTGGCGTCTTGATCTTTTGGAAGCCAGGCTCATTGTGGATACCCATACCAATCTCAATCTCATCCTGGGCCAACTGTGATTCTTCGCCACTCGAGCCTGGCACAGAGGCATGGGTAAGACTAGCACCAACAGTCACCAGGTTTGCCACCACCTCCTGAGCCTGCTTCTTCACTGCTGCAAAAGCTTGACCAGACTGTGCAGCACCACCTGCAATCTTGTGTACCAGAACAGTACCTGCCAAGCCACGCCTACCAACACGACCACCTTGCTTGCGGCCAACAGAAACATCATCGTCCACCACAACCATGTCTGCTTGACCACCAAGCCGATTGAGTTTCTCTACTGCCATACCAAAATGAAGCCTGTCTCCCGTATAACTGAAGACGATAATCAAGACTGGATTGTCACCCATGGCAACGACGCCTGCAGTGACGGCCGATGCTGATGGACTTGCAAAGACATCACCGGCAACGGCACAATCAAGCATATTAGTACCAACATAGCCCGCCATAGCAGGCTCATGGCCTGAACCCCCGCCAGAGACTAGGTGGACCCGTTTCGTGCTTGGCTTGATGAAGCAGACTCGGTGAGTTGTGTCCAGCGTGAGATGGGGATTAGAGCGACACAAGCCGCGAAGGCTCGTCAAGATGAGGGAGCTTGAATCATCGATAAGGTGATTTCCCATGACTGAGCCGTGTTTAGAAGCAGACGAGGCCGGCTTGAGGGCAGAGGCTTCTTATAGATTGATCTTTCGCGTCGATGCCGAAATGCGTGTGGGGCCGCCCTCGGAGAAACAAATACTTCATCCATCTTCACCAGCTGCTGCTGCCGTCTCGACCTCTTATTACCGAGTGATCTGATGCGGGGCGAGCTGGTCTTGTATCAAGAGTCTCCTGCGCTATCCTTGTTCATTGCCGATGGTTCCAAGACTAGGGAGACTGCGCTGCTATGTATCGCAGGCATGGGCGATGGGTTGCTCTCATTGCCCTACCTAGATACGCTTCATGCAGCAATGACCGAGGCTACGATTGTACAAATCTTGCTCAGCTCTAGCTACAGTGGCTGGGGTCTTGCTTCCCTTGATGACGATGCTGCTGAAATCATGTGTGCTGTCCAGTGCTTGGTAACAAAGCACGGCTTCAAATCAGTTGTCCTCCTCGGACACTCCACAGGCTGTCAAGACACAATCCACACGATTCTTACTCAGGTCAATCATCCTTACCATGGCAAAATCTCTGCTGGCATCCTTCAAGCTCCCGTCAGTGATTGTGAGGCATTTGAAGAAATTTGTGACAAAGAAGCATTAGCTATCGTCACAAACTTTGCCCGTGGCCTGCATCCTGAAGATCTTTTGCCGCGGCAGATGATGCGCAATGTCGGATTCGGCGATGTGGCCATGACTGCTCGACGCTGGCTCTCGGTTGCTACGCCTTTGGGTCAAGATGATTACTTCTCGAGTACGCTGTCAGCAAACACCATCAAATCCACCTTTGGCAGGATCACGATCCCGTTCATGGCGATTGTCGGTGGCAACGATGAGTATGTGCCGCATAATGTCGACAAGGAACAGCTCGTTGCATTCTGGAAGCAAAATACAGCCGCACCCTGTTTCGAAAAGAGCTTTGTTCTTGCTGGCGCCAATCACAAGGTGACTGATGAAGGTGCCCAACAGGCTTTAGCATGGTCGATTTGCAGCTTTTTGAAGCAGCTCTAGCAATTGTTCTGTTAGCTCTGTTGTTGCTGGCTGAATGGACATTAGCGATGTCGCATTGAACCAGGCATCGTCGCAAAAGCCGGTCGAAGACTTTAGCCTGTCCGTTTTGCCTCTCAGCATCTCGTGCTGATCTTCAACCTGGCGACTGACTCCCGTAGTCAGCTGCACAGCACATTCAGAACAAAGCGCCCAAAAAACGAAGCAACAAGATAGCACCGCATCGGTCTCTGACCCTCATTGCAGGTTCTTCTACAAGTTGTTGAGTGATCTGGCTGGCAGTGCTTGCAAGGAGACTAGCTCATTTCAAACCGCATGGCCCACTGCTCCCAAGCGACAAACACAAGAAAAATAGCGACTCGCGCGACATGGTCACCTGTCACCTGACTCATCTCAACAAGGGGTTGAGCACATCTTTCAGAAATGCAACTTCATGATACACGACGTTGCTAACATTGCTGCTGCCAGCCTGCCAGGCTGTCAATTCTCAATAGGATGCCCGGCCCCCCTGAGCAGTGGACATAAGAACCCTCCTGCTCGCATCGTCCCTCTTCATCCCTGGTCCAAGTCCCGCCAAGAAGAACCCAATTGTAAGCATGATCAAAGAAGATTGACGCAGGCTAACGATCAGTCCTTCTGACAAAGAAAGACACCATGCGAGCTTGCGCCTGGTCACTGGCTCTGCTTCAGTCGCTTCAACTCATCGTGTTGCAGCCTGCAACCTCAAACTTGTTCTCAACAGCCATGGCTGCAAACGAAATTCTACCCTACAAGGACAAAAATATCCGCTATACAATCAATTATAATGGTGCAAAAGTGTGTACTGGTTGGCCTTCTTGTTCTGGCGACAAATGCGCCTCCAAAACGTCTTGCGTTGACTTTGAATTGGGGAAAGCTCTCCCGAAGCCACACTAGCTTGCGATTTGCAAAGCTTTTATAGACAGTAGCTCTCAAGCATCTCCTTAGTAGCTGATGTGTGAGACGCTGAGATCGTTAAAGACCAAGGTGCAAGATGACACTTTCGTAACGAATGTCTAGTAGCTGCCTGTCCACCTTACGGCCTGTCTCTGGAATCGACTGGAAAGGATAAGAATATCGCTTGACCATGCAAGCGAACGCAGTGGCACTCATTAAGCCTAGAGAAGCGGAATAAGAGTAGGGTGGGCATTTTGCTAAAGCGCATTGCCTTATCCTTGAGGAGGATAATTGTAACAAAGGTAGAAACGAGGAACGAGAGATCACGACGATATCCTTTGGTATTCGAGTATTGATAGAATACGCAGCTCGAGGTAGAAGAACCCACCACTTCTTGCCGCTGGCTAAGGCCCGTGCAAGGGGTTGAATCTTTGCCAGGGATAGTGTAGACTTAGGGATAGGACTGTGTATCTACTGTCGCTGCAGTGATCATGGCTCATGTTGCTAGGACTGAGCATGAAGCCTCAAGACTGAATGTTTCGGCCTAGACCAGCCGTGCAAGCGCCAAGAGTGTCGTTGCGCGACTGGAGGCAAGGGACATGGGCGTTCGAGAAAGGACTGAATGTTCACAGGGAGTGCCATCGGCAGAAGGTGTTGCTTGACTCTGCCGCCGCTATCAAGACGCTGCAGCTGCCGTCATTCGTGATCTGGCCAATGTGTTGTGCTTCCATCTGCAGCTTCGTTGCACCTGAGCCGCACGATAGAGCTTGCTCTCCCATTTGCTACATGCCGTCCTTTACAGCGATGCATACTAGCACTGCTGATACACTGTGATAGCGCGTGAAGTTCCTCGCATGAAAAGCGGACGCGCCAGACCCCGAGACTAGTCAGAAGTGTCATAGCTGCAGCTGCGGCAAGTTCTTGTGCGAACAAATATTTGTTTGCTTTATTTGCTGTGCTGTGCAAAGATTGCCGTGGGCGAAATTTGCGAGCCAACTCATGCGTCCAATTCTTCGACCTCCTGACAATTCGTGAGCATGGCGTACAAAGCGACAAGATTGAGGAGAGCAATGTTGTGACTTGGTGGATTGAGCCAGCCGTCAGTAGAAAAGGATACGCGTTGATTATGGTCAAGCTAAGAACGGTGCATCGACATGGCAGCAACAGTTGTCATCTCGGAAAAGAGCGAGCTTTGGTTGATTGTTTGTATGTTTCGCAGCAAACTGCCAGCAAAGCCTGTGTTGTTTGTCGAAATTGTGATTGTTGAACAAATAGTTTCATCTGTAGTGCGAGCAAGATGACAGGTCAACATTACCCCATCATGAGTCGTAGCATATGCCTAAATGACAGATATTTTGTTAGGAATTCAAGTGCATCCCCTGATCACTTGCTTCCGCTGTTATCTCTCTGCCACGTCAGCGCTCATGCACGTGACCTTTAGTTTAGTCTTAGCTGGCAAGAGTGCTATACTCTTGTCCCCTATTCGAATCAAGTCTTACTAGCTGGGATGGCCCCCCCAAATGGGGGGGGCGTCAGGTTCTAGTCACGTTACTTTTGAATCTCCCTGCTGATGCGAATTGACACCTCTATGAGCGTCATGGACTGCGGCTTTTCCCTATGACACGGTTGAATGAGGCATCAGTAATTCATATGCCAGCTCCGTCAACGTGCAAACTGCTGTTATTGCAAAGAGCCTCTATGGTCTGCAATCAGCTCGATGAACCGCAGTGGCATCTGTTTATCAGAGTGCGACAATAGAGCATAGCTTGAATCAGTAGAAGCCCACCTTCCCCTTGCAAAGAGACCTGATAGCTTGCGATCGAACTTGATGGGCCGCAGTGACACCTGTTGATCAAAGAGCATCAGCAGTCCATAGCCTAGCTCAATTGGAGTCCATCTCTACCCTCTGGAAGACCTTTGATATAGCCTACATTCGGCTTGAACAACCACAGTGAAGTCTATCCATCAAAGAGCAACAGTAATTCAGAGGCCAGGTCAGTCGAAATCCATCGCTACTCTTGCAAAGAGGCTTTATAGCTTGCAATGGGACCCAAAATCTGCAATCGTATAGATTGGTTGTACTGTCACTTACCACAGCAAAGAGTGGAAACAGTATGCGGGCCAGCGTTGCGGAGGAACTTTCGCTGATACAGCAAGAAGAAGTTGTAGCATACGCAGTCAGCGTTCTTATAGTAAATTGATGCTGCAGCCGACAATTATTTCGACTGACAGTATCTGTTCTCTGAGAGAGCTAGATCAAGAAGAAGTTATAGCATACACAGTCAGCGTTCTTATAGCAAATTGATGCTGCAGCCGACAATTATTTCGACTCACAGTATCTGTTCCTTGAGAGAGCTAGATCAATCTGTATGTCTGCACTCCATGCGGCAATAGCATCATAGCGATGGCCTGCATCTCAAACAAACTGGCATTAGCCGAGCAATGAGCAGAAGCAGTAGGCAAAAAGCACTGTCCAAGAGTCATTGCTGATGCAGCAAAAAAGAAGCTGTAGCATACAGAGACAGCGTTGTTCCGGCAGAATGACAATGCACCCGTCAACTGTCATGACTGACGGTTCAATTCTTTGAGAGAGCTTGATCGATTCGGGGAGCAGCACTCTCTCACAGCAATGGAAGCAGCCTGCAGTCAAAATATAGACTGAATCGATCGAGCAAGGGGCGAAAGCATCAAGCAGTAGGCTCTGCTGAAGGGTCATCATGTAATGACCACGCAGATCACCTAGATCCTTACACATCATGGATGCAGCAAAGAGAAGCTGTAGCATACGGAGACAGTGCCGCTTTAGCAAAGTAAAGTTGCAGCTTGGTTGTAATTAACAGTCAGCGCTGCTCTAGCAAAGTGAAGCTGCAGTTTGCAATCCATCAGCTTGACTGATTCGTTCTGAGAGCAATCGCCTTTTCAGCATTGTCAGCAGTTTGATCGTAGAAGAAGCAGCGGCCTGCAGTTCAATAGCTTGGCATCTGCCTTTGCCTCTACCCAATCAGAAGTTACATTGCAATACTGGCGATGACAGCTAGCTGTAACCAGTAGTTCAATTTGATTGACAGCAGACGTCTCGCAGAATGAGCAGCAGCCTGCATTTCCGATGGTTTGGCCATTGCATAAGCATCTGCAGTAAAAAGGGAGCGGTCATCTGTGACCCGCTTTTGAGAGTAGCAAGGTTCTAGGCGTTTCTCTGGACATGTCACGTGAATTCCTGGAAGCAGCAGCAGCAGGCAGCAGCGCTCGAATTTCTTTACCTGTGCGCGTCGCTTAGTCTTTCCGAAAGCGGCCATTGTTGCCTGTCGTTTTTTGACCTTTTCCAATAATATATGATGAGTAGATCTGCAGCTGCCCTGCGTGCCTGTGTCTATCACCTACGACTACAGCCTCGCATATCCGCCAATCTCGATTAGGTTATGAGCACTGTTGCTATGCAGCAAGACGCTACTGCTTCGGGTCAACGTTCCGGCCCGTCTAGCAACGCGGTGTTAAGGAACACCAAGAGGATCAGCAATGGCCTAAGTGCTTGGAAGGATGAGCTGCTGCTTGTCGCTCAGCAGGCTGGCGTTGAGACTTACATCTTTCAGGAGATACACGCACGCCGCGTCAAAGCAGCAATACGCTGCGCAGACGCCATGCAGAAGGCCGACGAAGACGCTGAGGCCCGTATCGCCGCTCTCGAAGCCCTCATGAAAGATGACAAGCTTAAGGCCCCAAAAGCCTATAGCGCCCCCTCGACTCGCTCCAAGTCCAAATCGATGGAGGAGGAATCAAGCGAGGATGAGAGCACAAAGCCTTACACTGGTCCGTGCTACATCAACTCTGAGGGGTATCTTGCACCTGCGACCTTTGAAGAATGGTCGCATCTTGAACCAACTTGGGACAAGAACAGCAAGGCACTTTTCTTGCTGAAAGGAGGTCTCGACAGGTCCGACCTGGAAGCAATCAAAGACATCGCAGTCGCCTGTATTGCTTTCAAGACTGTCTTGTCTCGACACAAGCAGCCTGACACTTTGCGAAAGTTGCAATTGGTCACGAAGCTCAATAAGCTCTCTTTGCCTCCTGGCAATACCACATCTTCAGCTATTGAGACCCTGATGGTGGACGTTCAAGCCACCATTGCCCAGTTGCGCAGCCTTGATCCCACCGGCAAGACGTTTGACGAAGACATGGAAATTGCCATGATCTACGCCAAACTCCCAGGCGATTTGCAGGACCTCACGCTGCACACACTCTCCTCGGATGGACCACACTCTATCCGCAGTTTTGTGCAGCAAGTGCGCTTCAAGATACAGTCGGATGACTATCTCAAGACGCACGGCAAGCACAAGTCTCTGGCAGACTCAGCCGCTGACGCTTCCCAAACCCTTTACCAATCATCAACGGAAAAAGGGATGCTCGCTCAAGAGCATAAGTCTCAATTGAAGCAGAAGTCTTCAAAGAAGCCGAGGAAAAGGCATTCTCTTCACAAGCCTTCATCTGAGACGAAGCAAAGTAGCCCTCCAACTGAATCAAAATCACAGTCTGAGGGCAAGCCAAATCCCAACACGGCATACTTTGCTCGCGAAACAACCCTAGCTGAACGTAGCTGGGTGATCGACTCCGGTGCCACGTCGCATATGACACCGTCGCAAGAGTTGATCTCTGATCTCTCTCATGATGCTTCCATTAGCATCACGTCCGCCAATGGCGAAGAGATGATCTCCGCTGGTTTTGGGCATGCTGCATTTGCCGTGCCAGATCAAACCAGCTTGGTGCCCTTGTCCAAAGTTTGGCATGTGCCAAATCTCACTGAACATCTTTTATCAGTGAGCGCACTCAATGAGGACGGTTTTGACGTACTGTTCTCGGCCAAACATGGACCAGCCCTCCTCAAAGACAGTGTTGTCGTCGCTACTGGCAGGCGTGTCGGTAAAGGCTTTGTCCTAGACGGCACAATTGCTAAAGTCCAGCCTCAGGCAAGTGAGTTTGCCCTTTTCACAAAGGAAAAGGCACCGACGGATGCCCTTGAGTGGCACCGACGACTTTGCCATATGTCCATCAAGGACATGAAACGACTTTCGAAGTTTATCGACGGATTTCCCGACGATCTGGTCTACCCGGAATACTTCGATTGCTCTGGCTGTGCAGCTGGAAAGAGCAAGCGCTCGAGCTTCCCTCTGTGGCAAATTCTGCCACTCAGCGGCTTGACATAGTCCACATTGATGTTGCTGGACCAATGCGCACCAATTCTATCAATGATGCACGATATTTTCTCATCATTGTTGACGGGTTTTCCAAGTACGTTTGGGCGTACATGCTGAAAGATGTCACTGCAGACACCGTCTGTAACATCTACAAAGCTTGGGAAACTGTTGCCACCAATCACGTTGGCGACAAAGTCAAAATTGTTCGCTCTGATGGAGGTAACGAGTTCAAGGGGAGCTTTCGCCAGCACCTCATTACGCAAGGCACCACTCACCAAACAACTGTTCCGCATACGCCTGAGCAGAATGGTGTTGCAGAGCGCCACATTCGCACTGTTGTCGAAAAGGCTCGCTCATCGCTTCTTGATGAGACGGTTGGTCCTCTCCCGCGCAATTTATGGGCTGAGTTGACCTCCACAGCCGTCTACGCCATCAATCGTTCGCCTCATACTGGTCTCGACAAGACGCCATACGAACTGTGGTATGGCAAACGACCAGATTGCTCGCATATGAGGACTCCTGGTACCATTTGCTGGTCACACAACCCGCGAATCAAGGACAAGTGGGATGCGCGCGCCAACAAAGCTATGTTTTTGGGCTACAGTGATACTTCCAAAGCTTGGCGAGTCTTAGATCTTGCCACTGGGAAAGTTGTTCTCAACCACTCGGTCATTTTTGATCATGCTGTGGCAAAAGAACTGTCTGTCAACAAGGATGTCGATCCCCGTCAGCTCACAGACGCTCAGCTCGAAGCTATAGCTAGCGGCAATGCTGCAAGTGTCGAATTTACTGACGAGCAGCTCGAAGCTATCGCTAGTAGCGGTCTTGACGTTACTACTAATGATGACGAGCTTGATGAATATGCTTTTATGCTTACTGCTCAAGATGTTCTCCCAGCTCCTGTAACTGTCAAACAAGCTTTATCCCGCTCTGACGCACCTGAATGGCGTGCCTCTATGGAACGCGAGCTCGTCTCTCTTGAAGGCAAAGGAGCTTTTGAGTACGTCGACGACATTCTGATGGTTTTCTCGGACATCGCGCACAAAGAGCATCTTCTTAAGGCTCTTACCAAACGCTACGAGCTGTCCGATCTCGGCCCTGCCAATTCCATTCTCGGCATGCGCGTCTCACACAACAACGGCGTATACACTCTCGATCAATTCACCTATATTAAATCGATCGCCATCGACCACCGCTTAGCCAACTGCCATCCAAGGCACCTGCCAGCCAGTGTCGGCACCATTCTCACCACTGACGGCACTACCCACCAGCCGACTGACGACCAGCCGGCCAACAAAACTGCTTACCAATCCATTGTTGGGGAGCTTCAGTGGATAGCCATCTCGACCAGACCCGATGTTGCCTATATTGTCGGTGTTCTAGGTCGTTTCTCTGCCAAGCCGACTACTTCTCACATGAAGTTGGCTCGTGGCGTCCTCGCGTACCTGTTCACGACTCGCAATTTGCGACTGCGATACGACGGAAACGACGAGTTTGCTGGGTACTCTGACTCTGACTACTCAGGGTGCCTGGATACAAGGAAGAGCACATCTGGCTATGTGTTCATGCTTGGGGGAGCTGCAATCACCTGGCAGTCAAAGCGCCAAAACATTGTTGCCACATCGACCATGGAAGCCGAATATATTGGCCTCTCCAACGCGTCAAAAGAGGCTCTCTGGCTGCGCGAGCTCATGCTCGGCATCAAGATCAGCAATGTGCTCAACTCCGACGGTTCCATCAATTTATTTGGGGACAATCAGGCTGCGCTGAAGTTGGCACACAATCCTGTGTTTCACGCCAAGAGTAAGCACATCGAAGTGAAGTACCATCACACTCGATCCCTGATTGAGCAAGGCAAGATCAAGCTACACTACGTCGGCACAAAACTGCAAAAAGCCGATCTCCTTACCAAGCTCCTTCCACGTCCTGCATTGGAGACGCAACGACTGCTTCTCGGCCTCGTCTAAGCACTTCGCTTTATCGAGATAGAGGGAGTGTTAGGAATTCAAGTGCATCCCCTGATCACTTGCTTCCGCTGTTATCTCTCTGCCACGTCAGCGCTCATGCACGTGACCTTTAGTTTAGTCTTAGCTGGCAAGAGTGCTATACTCTTGTCCCCTATCCGAATCAAGTCTTATCTGCAGCTGCCCTGCGTGCCTGTGTCTATCACCTACGACTACAGCCTCGCATATCCGCCAATCTCGATTACTTTCTATGCCTTAATCAATCAATTATCACAGCTCATCGTGTGACCGGTCATGTGGGATCAGGCATACTTGAAAATTGGACTAATCGATATTACGCGCAGCGTAAGAAATATGGAAAGGCAAAGCTTGTTTCTCTTCCAAAGATGCGTGAAACTTTGTCGACGTCGTGTGACGTATGTTAATGATGCTTTTATTAGTGGCAAAGTTGGCCATCTAGGCTCATGTGGCAAAAAATGTTAGCTGTGTAGTCGCCAGAAACTTGGGTGTAGTATGTCAGGATATAACCTGAGTGACCCCTCTTTTCTCCATCCGTAACACGATGCTCAAGTTAGCTTGTAAAGCTCAATTTGAATGACTGTTTCACCTTGCCGACATGCCGGCTGGGGCAACCCCAAGCGCGTGCTACTGGGGCAGCTTCGAGGTCCGAGACAAGCTCCTTGTACTGAATTGTCCTACCGCCGGTGCATGCCACAGAATTGGGTACTTTGTTAGGAGTGGCTCCATTCACTACAACAAGCATAGAAACCAGTTGGAGAATTGACAGCTGCAGAAAGTGCGGTAGCATTGTGAGGACTGAGTCTCGTAGCTGACGGACACAAGCCAAGAGACGACGCTTTAAATGCGATTTGGATGGTTCAGGGGTATCTTGTCTTGGCAATGGGAAATTTCAATGTTTGCGACAACTTCGGAGTTCAATCACGGACCCCTTGCATTCAGACTCCGGGACTGCGAAATCGCGAGCAATTTCAGCCACTAGAAGTGCACGCGGTGAACAAATATGCTATGTATGGCATTATTTTCATGCGAGATTGCGGAACAAATGTGATACTGACATACCAAATATAATCGAGATTGGCGGATATGCGAGGCTGTAGTCGTAGGTGATAGACACAGGCACGCAGGGCAGCTGCAGATAAGACTTGATTCGGATAGGGGACAAGAGTATAGCACTCTTGCCAGCTAAGACTAAACTAAAGGTCACGTGCATGAGCGCTGACGTGGCAGAGAGATAACAGCGGAAGCAAGTGATCAGGGGATGCACTTGAATTCCTAACACTCCCTCTATCTCGATAAAGCGAAGTGCTTAGACGAGGCCGAGAAGCAGTCGTTGCGTCTCCAATGCAGGACGTGGAAGGAGCTTGGTAAGGAGATCGGCTTTTTGCAGTTTTGTGCCGACGTAGTGTAGCTTGATCTTGCCTTGCTCAATCAGGGATCGAGTGTGATGGTACTTCACTTCGATGTGCTTACTCTTGGCGTGAAACACAGGATTGTGTGCCAACTTCAGCGCAGCCTGATTGTCCCCAAATAAATTGATGGAACCGTCGGAGTTGAGCACATTGCTGATCTTGATGCCGAGCATGAGCTCGCGCAGCCAGAGAGCCTCTTTTGACGCGTTGGAGAGGCCAATATATTCGGCTTCCATGGTCGATGTGGCAACAATGTTTTGGCGCTTTGACTGCCAGGTGATTGCAGCTCCCCCAAGCATGAACACATAGCCAGATGTGCTCTTCCTTGTATCCAGGCACCCTGAGTAGTCAGAGTCAGAGTACCCAGCAAACTCGTCGTTTCCGTCGTATCGCAGTCGCAAATTGCGAGTCGTGAACAGGTACGCGAGGACGCCACGAGCCAACTTCATGTGAGAAGTAGTCGGCTTGGCAGAGAAACGACCTAGAACACCGACAATATAGGCAACATCGGGTCTGGTCGAGATGGCTATCCACTGAAGCTCCCCAACAATGGATTGGTAAGCAGTTTTGTTGGCCGGCTGGTCGTCAGTCGGCTGGTGGGTAGTGCCGTCAGTGGTGAGAATGGTGCCGACACTGGCTGGCAGGTGCCTTGGATGGCAGTTGGCTAAGCGGTGGTCGGTGGCGATCGATTCAATATAGGTGGATTGATCGAGAGTGTATACGCCGTTGTTGTGTGAGACGCGCATGCCGAGAATGGAATTGGCAGGGCCGAGATCGGACAGCTCGTAGCGTTTGGTAAGAGCCTTGAGAAGATGCTCTTTGTGCGCGATGTCCGAGAAAGCCATCAGAATGTCGTCGACGTAGACGCAGAGCAAGGACGCGTTTGTCTGATGCTGATAGATGCCAAAGTCGTGCATCGAGCGTTCATAGCCAGCAGCAGTGAGGGTGACGTGCAAATCATCGTTCCAGGCTTTGCCAGCTTGTTTTAGACCGTAGAGAGCCTTCTTGAGCCTAACGAACGGGAAGTTCTCGTTGGAGAAACCTGGAGGAGCGATCATGAAAATCTCCTCAAACAGGTTTGCATTGAGGTAAGCGGTGGCAATGTCCATCTGGTGAAGATGAAGCTTGTAAATTGAAGCGAGTGCGATAAGCATGCGCACAGACTCCAGTCGAGTGACTGGAGCATACGTCTCGTTGTAGTCTACGCCAGCTTTCTGAGAGTAGCCCTTAGCGACAAGACGCGACTTGCGCTTGTCGAAAGTGCCATCAGCGAGGATCTTGTTCTTGAAGATCCAGCGTGCCCCAATGGCCTTTCGGCCTGGAGGTAGCTTAGCGACGTACTCAAAAACTCCTTTGCCTTCAAGAGAGGCGAGCTCGCGTTCCATAGAGGCACGCCATTCAGGTGCGTCAGAGCGGGATAAAGCTTGTTTGACAGTTACAGGAGCTGGGAGAACATCTTGAGCAGTAAGCATAAAAGCATATTCATCAAGCTCGTCATCATTAGTAGTAACGTCAAGACCGCTACTAGCGATAGCTTCGAGCTGCTCGTCAGTAAATTCGACACTTGCAGCATTGCCGCTAGCTATAGCTTCGAGCTGAGCGTCTGTGAGCTGACGAGGATCGACATCCTTGTTGACAGACAGTTCTTTTGCCACAGCATGATCAAAAATGACCGAGTGGTTGAGAACAACTTTCCCAGTGGCAAGATCTAAGACTCGCCAAGCTTTGGAAGTATCACTGTAGCCCAAAAACATAGCTTTGTTGGCGCGCGCATCCCACCTGTCCTTGATTCGCGGGTTGTGTGACCAGCAAATGGTACCAGGAGTCCTCATATGCGAGCAATCTGGTCGTTTGCCATACCACAGTTCGTATGGCGTCTTGTCGAGACCAGTATGAGGCGAACGATTGATGGCGTAGACGGCTGTGGAGGTCAACTCAGCCCATAAATTGCGCGGGAGAGGACCAACCGTCTCATCAAGAAGCGATGAGCGAGCCTTTTCGACAACAGTGCGAATGTGGCGCTCTGCAACACCATTCTGCTCAGGCGTATGCGGAACAGTTGTTTGGTGAGTGGTGCCTTGCGTAATGAGGTGCTGGCGAAAGCTCCCCTTGAACTCGTTACCTCCATCAGAGCGAACAATTTTGACTTTGTCGCCAACGTGATTGGTGGCAACAGTTTCCCAAGCTTTGTAGATGTTACAGACGGTGTCTGCAGTGACATCTTTCAGCATGTACGCCCAAACGTACTTGGAAAACCCGTCAACAATGATGAGAAAATATCGTGCATCATTGATAGAATTGGTGCGCATTGGTCCAGCAACATCAATGTGGACTATGTCAAGCCGCTGAGTGGCAGAATTTGCCACAGAGGGAAAGCTCGAGCGCTTGCTCTTTCCAGCTGCACAGCCAGAGCAATCGAAGTATTCCGGGTAGACCAGATCGTCGGGAAATCCGTCGACAAACTTCGAAAGTCGTTTCATGTCCTTGATGGACATATGGCAAAGTCGTCGGTGCCACTCAAGGGCATCCGTCGGTGCCTTTTCCTTTGTGAAAAGGGCAAACTCACTTGCCTGAGGCTGGACTTTAGCAATTGTGCCGTCTAGGACAAAGCCTTTACCGACACGCCTGCCAGTAGCGACGACAACACTGTCTTTGAGGAGGGCTGGTCCATGTTTGGCCGAGAACAGTACGTCAAAACCGTCCTCATTGAGTGCGCTCACTGATAAAAGATGTTCAGTGAGATTTGGCACATGCCAAACTTTGGACAAGGGCACCAAGCTGGTTTGATCTGGCACGGCAAATGCAGCATGCCCAAAACCAGCGGAGATCATCTCTTCGCCATTGGCGGATGTGATGCTAATGGAAGCATCATGAGAGAGATCAGAGATCAACTCTTGCGACGGTGTCATATGCGACGTGGCACCGGAGTCGATCACCCAGCTACGTTCAGCTAGGGTTGTTTCGCGAGCAAAGTATGCCGTGTTGGGATTTGGCTTGCCCTCAGACTGTGATTTTGATTCAGTTGGAGGGCTACTTTGCTTCGTCTCAGATGAAGGCTTGTGAAGAGAATGCCTTTTCCTCGGCTTCTTTGAAGACTTCTGCTTCAATTGAGACTTATGCTCTTGAGCGAGCATCCCTTTTTCCGTTGATGATTGGTAAAGGGTTTGGGAAGCGTCAGCGGCTGAGTCTGCCAGAGACTTGTGCTTGCCGTGCGTCTTGAGATAGTCATCCGACTGTATCTTGAAGCGCACTTGCTGCACAAAACTGCGGATAGAGTGTGGTCCATCCGAGGAGAGTGTGTGCAGCGTGAGGTCCTGCAAATCGCCTGGGAGTTTGGCGTAGATCATGGCAATTTCCATGTCTTCGTCAAACGTCTTGCCGGTGGGATCAAGGCTGCGCAACTGGGCAATGGTGGCTTGAACGTCCACCATCAGGGTCTCAATAGCTGAAGATGTGGTATTGCCAGGAGGCAAAGAGAGCTTATTGAGCTTCGTGACCAATTGCAACTTTCGCAAAGTGTCAGGCTGCTTGTGTCGAGACAAGACAGTCTTGAAAGCAACGCAGGCGACTGCGATGTCTTTGATTGCTTCCAGGTCAGACCTGTCGAGACCTCCTTTCAGCAAGAAAAGCGCCTTGCTGTTCTTGTCCCAAGTTGGTTCAAGATGCGACCATTCTTCAAAGGTCGCAGGTGCAAGATACCCCTCAGAGTTGATGTAGCACGGACCAGTGTAAGGCTTTGTGCTTTCATCCTCGCTTGATTCCTCCTCCATCGATTTGGACTTGGAGCGAGTCGAGGGGGCGCTATAGGCTTTTGGGGCCTTAAGCTTGTCATCTTTCATGAGGGCTTCGAGAGCGGCGATACGGGCCTCAGCGTCTTCGTCGGCCTTCTGCATGGCGTCTGCGCAGCGTATTGCTGCTTTGACGCGGCGTGCGTGTATCTCCTGAAAGATGTAAGTCTCAACGCCAGCCTGCTGAGCGACAAGCAGCAGCTCATCCTTCCAAGCACTTAGGCCATTGCTGATCCTCTTGGTGTTCCTTAACACCGCGTTGCTAGACGGGCCGGAACGTTGACCCGGATGCACTTGAATTCCTAACAGAAAGATCGTTCCTCACAACTACCAAGGGATGACCAATAGGGCAGTTCAAAGTTTCGGATTTGTTCGACGCGGTGAACATAAAACAAATGCGAATAGAGTTGATCGCTGTGAAAATGCCGAATTTTCATTTGTCTACTGAATCAACCTCTTGGTATCATATTATATGCATGCCATAAGCTTGTCTGTTTCACGACCGAGCGATTCCAAACAAAGACAAGAAGAGCTATGCAGAACTGGTCATGAAGCACATTTCGATGAAAACTCAACAAATGTCACCTGAGTTGGCCATGAACTTGTACGCTTCGGTTGCAACGGCATCATCCAACAGAAGACGTAGTCAACGACAGGATTAAGACACCAATGCTCAACTTGACAGCTTCCATGTCCTGAGTTATACCACAGATTCATAATGCTGTTGTGATACCGCTCGACTTCTTGAGAGGTCTTCGAAGTAGAGATACAGTGGTCTTTGCAACAATCCACAAGGACAAGGTTAGCTGATCATGAGCAGACTTTTTTGGGCGTGTCAAATGCATTCGACGACACAGTTTGGCCTTTGCAATTTACAGCACATGAGCACATCGAGCGGGGAACAATCCATTCATGACTAGGAAGACCTCAGATATATAGCTAGTTAGTCCAAAGACAAGTTGTCACATAGCAATTCCATTGAACGAATTCCAGGTCACGCGTGTAATCCCACCTGCACGTGAGGGTAGAATGACTGCCAGCTGGAGCAGGCGGAGTGTACGCTTTGCGCGCCACTTCTCCCATAGCAAGCGCTGCATTCCGCAGTGTGTTCTCATGCCCCTTCAGCGAAAGCGTTGGCACTAAGGTACCATCATAAAGTGTCTCGACATAGCCACAAAAGAGGGCAAATTTGTGCAGTATCTCCCCATGAGGTCCTTTCTTGACATTGAAGACATTCCACGTATCTGGATGACCAGCCTTGATGAGTCTCTCGGCCTCATGATCTACAGCAATCACGAAACAGTGCCCGCCGGTGCCGTCATTTGTTGTCGTCACATTACACGGTTGTAATTGAAATGATCCACCACCCTTGCCGTCACCCTCCCAGTGCAATACGCGGCACGCTGCCAATGACACTTTCGCAGGTGGTATAGAATGAACGTTCAGTGGCCGCCCGTTGTTGTTGTAGCCTGCCTGTGGAATCGATTGGAAAGGGTAAGGATACGGCTTGGACGAGCAAGTGTGATCAGCTGCACACCGCGAGCCAGAAAAGGTAGAAAAGCCGAACAAGAGTAGGAAGTATGGTTTGCTGACGCGCATCGCCTGCTCTCTTTGAGAATGTCGAATTAGATCAGAGGCAGAGATGAGAAATTGGCTGCGATCTCCTTTAGTATCCGAGCATTGATAGAGTCAGGAGGCACAAGTAAGGGGCAAATAATTGTCTCGTATTCGACCATGTGCTCGGAGATGAGCTAACCGAGAGGTCGGTGAGTAGTGCCTAGTAGCCCGAATGCGGTATAGATTCTAGACTTTTGATAAGGTAGGAGCGCATGCCTCTTCCAAGTCCCCACCGTCGGAAGGAGGAAAGTGCTCTGCAAGACCTTGGGGAAGGCAAACTTGGCAAGGTTACGGCAAATACCTTGAGAAGGCTCTGGCAAATACCTTGACAAAGCTTCATAGTCACACCGTCGGCAAAGTACTGCCAGCGCACCATCACAAACCTTTCAACACGATGGTGTAGTCGTGAGTGCATGTGAATGACTTGCGGTTGGGATGTATGCCTGAGCTTATAAGCGGCCAAGACCTTGTAGCATACCAAATGGCATTTTCCTTGGCGGTAAAGGAGCTGGCATTCTCTCAGGTGGCTAGCGATGTGCCTCTCTGACTATATCACGCTTTTTGGCGACGCAGAGACGAGCAATTCCATTGCGTCCCACTTGATGCTCCAAAGATACTTACCACGCGGAAGCAAGCGAGAGAGCAATGCCATGCTGCTGTGACTGAAGTGCCAGTCCTGTCGTGTGCTTCGTGTTATGGCAGCTACAGCACCAGCGCGGCCTTGAGCTCTGAATCTGAGTTTGATTGCAGCAAGCCTGACAGCCATTAGATTCGAGTTTGCCTTTGGCAGCAGCGATGGTGTCCGTATGGACCAGTCTATTTACCGTCATGTAGATGGAGTATACTCAAGTAGGCTGTTCAACTTAGCCGAATCAATCCCGCGTCTGGGTCTGAGTCACTTGACAGACAAATTGACAGACGGCAGAATACGTCATGTACGTCATGCTTAAAAAGTTCGAGAGACACCAGCAGATGAGCGCTCGTAGTCGCACAAGTCTCAGATGAGGCTCGGAACGCCCGACCCCCAGACAAACTTGCATCGCTTACCAGAAGCAGCCCTAGTGCTGCGGGCTGAGGGCTTGCTCTAAAAGGATGTCGAGCCCACCACACTCTCTTCTCTCCGTCTTTATTCTACTGCTTGCATCACCCTTTATCTGTTGCTACACGATGCTGCTCCGCTCCTTTGCAGCCATTTCAGTCGCTACCGTCGCAGGTACATACTTCGGAACATCGAATTCAACAAACGGATCAACCATCATTGCACCATGTAATAGCCCCATCTTTTGCCAGGGCGAACTTCTCAAGGCCGTCGAACTTGCTAGGCCCTTTGCAGACTCCAAGACATTTGTGGATCTGCCAACTATCAAACCGGTGGACGAAGTCTTGGCGGCTTTCGCCAATTTGACAAAGCCGCTGAGCAACAATACCGAGCTGCAGACGTTCTTGAGTGAGAACTTCGGTCAAGCCGGCACTGAGCTCGTGATGTCCAACCGCTCCATCACAGCCAATGCAACGTTCTTGTCAACGGTCAATTCGAGCATTGTGGCAGATTTTGTCTCGCAGGTCATTGACATCTGGCCAAGCTTGACGCGCGAGTATGCACCCAAGCAACTTTGCGATGGCTGCGTCACATCTTTCTTGCCTGTCAATCGAACCTTTGTTGTTGCAGGCGTCGGGCGCTTCCTCGAGCCATACTATTGGGACTCTTTCTGGATTGTCGAGGGTCTTCTCCGATCGGGCGGCACATACAAGGACATTTCCAAGGACATCATCCTCAATTTTCTCGATTTCATTGAGCAATACGGCTTTGTGCCCAATGGTGCACGCGCTTACTATCTCAATCGAAGCCAGCCGCCCGTCTTGACCCAGATGGTGCGTGTCTACATTGAACAGACCAACGATACGTCGCTCCTGGATCGTGCTCTGCCTCTGCTTGTCCGAGAACAAGCCTTTTGGCAGCAAAATAACACTATCCTCGTCAACACCACACGAGGCATGTATAACCTCTCTCGCTACTCTGTCCTCAACAACCAGCCACGTCCAGAATCATACCGTGAAGACTACGAGACTGCCAACAATTTGACTTACTTCAGCAGTAATGGCTCGCAATACCCCGTTTCTGTCAACCTGACTGAATCTCAAAAGGCAACGTTGTATGCCGATTTGGCAGCAGGCGCAGAATCTGGCTGGGACTACTCTTCTCGCTGGATTGCAAACCCAGCTGCTGCTGCAAACGGCAATGCAGTCCCATTGCGTACTCTGAACACGCAAAACATCATCCCCGTTGATCTCAACTCGATCCTGTACTTTAACGAGATTGTCATTTCAGACTTTTACAGGACAACCGGCAACATGAGTGCGTCACGCGCATGGGAAGCACGCGCATACAAACGCCAGCAGGGCATGTACAACTTGATGTACAATGCTTCACTCGGCGCTTACTTTGATTACAATTTGACGAGCAAGGCTCAAAACACCATAACCATCACAGGACCATTCAATGCAACGAAGCAAGTGGCCTTCTCCGCTGCACAGTTTTACCCATTGTGGGCAGGTGCGATTCCAGATGAACTCAAGTACAACAACACGGCCTTGAATCGCCTTTACGCCCCTGTACGGAACCAGCTCGCCATGTTCCCCGGCGGTATCGCAACGACTGATGTGGCTTCGGGTCAACAATGGGATTCACCCAATGTCTGGCCACCTCTTCAATACATCATCATGCAAGGCGCCCTTGCATCCACTCCATCAGGCGAAAATGATACAGACTACGAGGAACTTCAACAAACTGCATTGACTGTAGCTCAGCGATACGTCGACTCGACTTATTGCACGTGGCGGTCTACGGGCGGCAGTCATCCAAACTTGAGCCCTCCCATCGTACAGCTCAACGGAAGTGATCCCGCCAATAACGGAACGATGTTTGAGAAGTACAGCAACGCTGCTATTGACGCTGTCGGAGGCGGTGGCGAATACGGTATGCATTGCTATGAGATGATCTGCTCTTGCTAACAAGAAACAGAAGTTGTGAAAGGCTTTGGTTGGAGTAATGGCGTATTGCTGTGGACAGCTGATACTTTCGGGCAGAAGCTGAAGATGCCTGAATGTGGCAATATTACGGCTGCTAATATTATTTGATCGATTGATTAGATGGCATACATGGTTTAGTCTAAATTCGCCAATAACTGGGTGTCTGATGCAGACTCATGAGAGACGGGATGATCAAGTCATGACGTGAGCGTAGTTTGTAGTGCCTGAGATATCCCACAGGCGAACGACGGCTATGAGCTATGTAATGCTGTTGGTGTGGTGTTGCAATTTGGCGAATGTCATCTGAAAATGAATCGACGATCTGGACGCAATCGCAGACCTTTTACCGTCTCAGCCTACGTCACTGCAGGGGTGTCATCAAGCACAACAGCTAGACTAGGTCAATCAAACTTCACTTTTAAGCATTAAGCCGTGCGCTGTCGTTAGCGTAAAACTTGTGTTGTCTGCACACATGTGCATGCGACTGAACAATTTTTTCAAGGTATGTGGCAGGTTCTATGAAGCCATTTTGCTAGAGCGATGGCTCATTCGACAAGGCTGTTGTGGAACTTCTTAGCTACCGAGTCATCATCAAGCCTTACGTCGTGGAAGACGGCGACTGCGGCTCTGCTTGCATTGATACAGCCTTGAATGCCGCGGACTTGGTTGTCCGGCGGCAGCAAGCAATCCGGTATGCAAAGAACTCTTTCCTTGAGCTCCATACGGCCTTAGAAGGCGACTGGCCGTGGCGACGCAGTCTGATGTGACATGCGTCCTCATGCCTAAGCAGGAGGCGCCGAGCTGTCAGCTCAGTCCGCATAGCGTCTCCCTCCCGATCTTGACTGAGCCAGCGCTCGAGCAGAACTGTTTTATAGCTCTGACCATATACTTGCGAGAAAGTGCCTTTAACTCATCTTCCTTCTAGCCAGGGCTGTAATCAACACGAGATCATCGTCTTCAGCGACGGAAGCCCAAGTAGCATATTTGGTTGCGGCACGAATGATCGCAGCTTGAGCTCATGGTAAGAGATCTAGGACCTGCTTACCAGTTTTATGAGTAGCAACAGCTTTGTAGAAATGACTGAGCATGTCTAGCACCCAATCCTGGCAGTCTAAGCTGCTCTATTTGTCTTGTCGTCCCTGGTCAAAGTCAAATTTCAACCAAAGAACACGCCCAAACTCAATTTACCAGCGCATCAGCTCACACAAGTGACAACACCTCCTTAGCATGGCCGCAGCGACGAATGCATCGTCCGAGGCAAATCTCGATACGTCCCTTCATTTCGTCACTGGCGGACAGAAACGCGCCACTTATCGGCCTGCAGCACTCCGTACAAACTCATCCTCACGACTCGCACAGCATGCGACTCTGGTTGGATCGCCTTCTACGCGCGGACCTGATGATCGACGCAGCGAGGGAAGTCGTAGTGAAGCGTCTTTATCTTCACAGCGAAGAAATCAGCCAGTTGGCAGGGATCGGAGTGGGACGGTGACGAGTATTGCGAGTACGGCGACGTTTGCTGCAGGTCAAGGTATTTCCCGTGATCATTGGCAGCCAGATGCTTCTGCGAGTGCTTGTACTGCGTGTGCCAAGACTTTCACGCTATTTGACAGGAAACACCATTGTCGATGTTGTGGCAAGATCTTTTGCAGTGCGCATTCAAGCTATACAGTCATGTTGTCGCCTGATGCGACATTTGTCAAGCCTGGTGGCGCACCGCAAGATGGACAGATGGGAAGGGCATGTGCACATTGTCGTCGAGAGTTTGAACTCTTCCTCAGCCCACCGACAGTGCGTCGGCCGATTGCGTCGAGTGCTGGAGAAGGTAGCCGGGGGATTGCAATGAATGTCAAGAAGGAAGAGGATGAGGATGGCAGGGGACTCCCGGCGCAGTCTGTACCCACAGATTGGACCTGGTCGACGTTCTGAGGTGGTTGATGCTAATGCTGATGAGCGCTATAGATGGATGTACAGAAGATGAATGCTGCTGCTACGCTTGCAGGAAGGGCTTGGCCACCTTGCGTTCCTCAACGGATCCACGATCAGACCGCATTTCTCGCCAACTGACTGGATACATCATCTCACCAAACTCATCCCAGGCAAAGACAACGCCAAGCTCGTTTTGCGTCGTTGCCAGGTAGTATGCGCCTGCATCGCCGAGCGAGATGACTTGTGCGCGACATATATCGCCTGGTCTGAAACTCGCAGCCACTTGTGTCTTGTCCTTGTCATGTAGATGGATGTCCGCCACCCGAATGATCCCCGTAAAGTCATCTTGTAGGGCAGTTGTTCCAATGACGATGATTTGCGCAGTCGCTTGGAGTCTGCTGATGCGCGTGATGCGACACAGTACAATATCGCCGACCTGCGGCAGGAGTGTCTCTGCCGTGACTGTATTTTCCTGGCCTACACGATGCTTTGCCGGGCGACTGACACTGATGAGGGGTGGTTGCCGGGTCGCATCTGTATGCACTGTGCCGATTAAAGTAGCGGCTATCCGGCCTTTATGTAGCACTGTACCTGGCCCTGCTGTGTATTGTGTCTCTGGGCCCAGGTCATCGCCTACAAAGACGCGCGACATGGGTATCTCTTGAGTAGTTCTCGTCCAAGTGCAAACAATTTCGCGTGAGACTCAAAATACTCAAACTACTGAGTTACTACTCGTCCAACAGCGACTGGAGACTGGAATCTACACAGCTAAAAGGTTGCTTCTCCATCTACTGCTCTGCTAAGCTACTGAAACTCTGCCAAATGTCTCAATTCGTTGTAGAACTATGGGAGTCCATCTTCACTCCAGGCGTCACACCCACACTGCTCAAAGCAACCTACGGCGCCTTCATCATGCTCATCACTACGCTCTCTGTGCTCCTCTTCTTCACTCGAAACATCCATGTCTTGGCGCTCCTCGTACTCAGCTTTGGCCTTGTCTTGAGTCTTGCTTGGTTCCTTCAAGAACTTGAAATTGCCAAAGCTCAAGGCAAGATGATACCAAGCACAGACGTACCAGGGAGTGAGTCTGAAACGAGCACGACGCCGTCTGCTGTCAAAAAGGACGAGTAAACGAGCAATATATGGGACTCCATGACCGTAGCGCAGCGGTACGAAACGGTTGCACATTGATCGCTGCGCGCGGACCCATACAAAGCGCACCACGAGATGTCATGCTCTGCTTAAAGAGATCGACGTGCACATCCCTTCGCTCGAGATCTTTCATTTACACTTACATGCTGCTGCCTCTATATCTAGCGAGTATCGTTCACGCTGCTGCTATTGGAATGGAGAAACGTGGCATCGCCACACGTCAGGTTCCCGCCAGTATTGTCTTGTCGCCTGCGCAAATCACTGAAATGATGCAAGTCTTGCAGCAGGCAGGAGCACCACCCACTGCGAATGCCATGTCTGTCAAAACATCTGCCAACCAACAATTGGAAATATGTAAGCTTCTTTCGACTTGAATGTGCGCTAATCATAGTAACCAATGTCGGAGCAAGTCCAGTTTGGTGGAAGGCACAGTCAACTGTCCCAGGAGATGCCATTGCCGCCATCCTCACTACAAAGACCAAACGTCAAGCAAAAGTCCCACCAGGCCAGCAGAAGAAAACTGCCCAGATTAAGCAGAACCAAGCCGCTGCAGGTCAACAACTCTCTACCGAACAAAATCTCGTTGCAGGCCAATCTCTTGTTGCTGCACCAGCACCAGTCTCTCCACCCTCCGCACAAGTTCTCGCGGCACCTCAACCAGACTTATCCGTCAATACCGTCCAGAATGGTAAAGCTTCTGCTGCTTCGTCAGACGGCAATACCGCCGTCAATGGTGCCAATGCATTTGCCGAATCGAAAGGTCGTGGTGCAGCAGTGAGCAATGATGCCGGATCTGCCTTTATTTCTGGTCAAGGTACCGTTGCTGCATCTGGAACAACACCGGGTGGTCTTGTGGTGGCTGTCATCAACACGGCACCCAACACCGCTGCACCTGTGGTCGGCGCGCCGATCGTCAACTCCAACGCTATCAACACCAATGTCAATGCAGCAGAAACAGGTGCCAGTACCAACAACCGCAACTTCAACGTCCTCGTCGGCGGCAGCAATGGTCTCAACTTCTCACCAAATCAAATACAAGGTGCACAAATCGGTGATACAGTGACGTTTATCTTTGGCGCTAGAAATCATACCGTCACGCAATCGTCATTTCAGAATCCATGCACGTTCAATGGTGTTGGTGCTGATTCTGGGTTTTTCCCAAGCACGAATGACTTGTCTACCGACAACACTGACGGTGCTCCTGTCATTCAATACGACATCACTTCAACGGACCCGCAGTTTTTTTACTGTAAGCAGAGTATGCATTGCATGCAGGGAATGGTGTTTGAGCTGAATGCTGCCAGGAATCAAACGATGAATGCATTTGTCAAGATTGCAGCGAGTCAAGGTGCAGCGGCCATGGCAACAGCTATAGCACTGGCAAACGACACGGCTGGTGCATTCATTGTTGGAACAAGCGAGACGACTGCAACGCTGAATGACCTTGCTTTGCCAACAGAATTGGTGATTCCCAGCACAGTAGCCGAAGCTATTGCAACACCGACTGCAGATGCAATTGTCAACAATGTCGAAGCAGCCAGTCTCATTGCGACTTCAGATTCTTGCTTGGACTCTGATGGTGTTTCTGCCGTTGACAATGCCGGCGGTTGCTTTCAAGTCTGGCCGGCGCTGGAATTGGCGAGATTGTCTGAGAATACAACAGATGCGAGTAGCACGAGCTTTGTTGTTACCGATGGCGCGAATGACGCTTCGGATGCGTTCCAACCACTCAATGTTACTTCCCGCGCAAGCAGTATCGGCAATGATGTATCCGATCGTGCTTCGCTCTTGTCTGGTAGTGCAACGAGTACCTTCTCCGCAGCGACACCGCTCAAATTGGTCGTCACTACCTCAACGACACAGACTATTGCAGCTGCAACAGGACCGGCACTCAGTCTCAAGCAACAAGTCGAAGCATTTGGGCTGCCATTTCCAGGAAATGTCAACAGCGCATCATCGACAACCGTCGTGGCGAAACGAGCGATTGAGAAGCGATCGCCGTTTTTCGCTCACTTCAAGCGTGCGTTCCGCTCACAAAGAGTCTAGTGTAGACTTTGTCTTTCTGATTCATCATGTCCATATGCTCAATGCCTATTCTGAATGCCCCATTTGATCCTGTATACTCTGCATCGTCCCATCCTGATACATTGCAGGTGACTGCATCCCTTGCGATTGATAGTACTGTGCCGCCATTTGATATTGTATATGGTGCTGCTGTTGTTGCATATGTTGCCTCATTTGCATCTCAAAAGGCTGCATGCTTTGGAATTGTGGTGAGTTGAGACCAAACATCATCGGCGAGAGTGGCGATGTTGGGTAAAACGACTGCGTTGCAACAGAACGTGGGTTTGCATACGCATTGGCCACTGGGTATTGGAGTGAAGGGTTATCCATGATGCCAAGGCCCATATTGGCGATGTAGTTGTTTTGCAAGGGCGAGAAGGGTTGTGGTGATGTTGGCATAGATTGTGTCGACGATGAAGACTGTATTGGGTGTTCAACATCCAAACGCTTTGCCTGCCGACCACGCTCACCTTTCGTTTGCCACGAGCACTTGAGTGGTCTGCCCTTGATAACCAGACCTTGAAGCTGTACAATCGCAAGTGCAGCATGCTCGTGCGTATCCAGACGAGCAAAAGCAAAGCCACGCTCAGGATACATCATGAGCTCCAGGACAAGTCCAAATGCAGAAAGCATAGGCGTCAAATCCTGCTTGTTTGTATCTGCTGCGAGATTACCCATGTAGATTGTACTGCAGGCAAGGGAAGTCTGCAAGACGACAATCGCATACTGCTCTGCAACCCCCATTGCTTGTAGATTGGCAGGTGCAATGTTGAAGAGGATATGACTGCCAGGTGCACTCTGCGTTAAGAAGGAATCTGCTGACGTTGCTTGCTTCATGTTTGCCCAATTGATGCGAATGGCTCGTGAACTGATATAGGTGCCAGTCTTATCGTGCATCGCCCGTTCTGCCTCACTACGGTCGCGAAAGGAGACAAATCCATACCCGCGTGAGTGTCGGGTCTTCATGTCCCTGTTATTAGCTTTGCGCATTGGCTGAACAAGCATACCACATGACGCGCGTGTCAGAGACGCTCCTGTAGGCACTGAATGCCTCTGCTAGCTCTGCGTCTCGCACATCTGCCGCCAAATCACCCACAAAGAGGGTGAAGTGTGTTGCTGTCTCTTCCCTAGCATTCGCAATCGTGGTGGACTGATATGCGACGTTGACTCTGAGAACACAACCGCGTATTGTGCGACCTAGCGTCAGTCATGGGCAACCAAGCGTGCAAGCTTACCATTCAGCGTCTCTATTGCGACTTGCGCCGACGCAGGATCATCATACTCAACAAAAGCGTACTTGAGCGTACAATTGAGCGTTGCCTTCTCCACGAGCTTGACAGATTGTATTCCTCCCGCCACCGCAAAGATCTCGCGCAGCGCGTCTTCGTCCATTGTCATGGGTAAGTTGCCAACATAGACTGCGCGACGCGTGTCGGGATCATGACGCGGTAGTTGAGCAGCTGGACCATGCGCAGTATCGGCAGACATATGCGCGAGTGGTGTGCTGTGCGATCTCCTTCGACGCGACTCAAGGTGTGCAGTGGTGTCGATGGCTGCTGGTGGAGACTTGCGCGACTGTCTCTGTCGAGGAGCCACGAGCTTGCTGCCGTCCTCAAGACCCAGCATGCCTCTTCCTTGCTCGACTCTCTCAGCTCTCGTCGCGTCGAGTTTCGTTTGATTTGTTTTTGTTTTTGAAATGATTTCAGATGGAGGAGTCACCAATTGGCAATTGGTCAAAGTTTCAGGAGTATTCGAGTGCAAGGACGTTCAGAGTTCGCAAAGTCTGAACACCAAGTATTTCAGTCAATCGAGTGCATTCTTTGAAGTCTTTCAAGCGTTACCTGCTTCGCACACCTGTCGCTTGTGCAGCGCATCGCCTGCAATTGTAAATCCTCATTAAACCATACACATTGAGATCGAAATCGATCAGTGTTGAGGTATGAGATCAATGATCCAAACTGCGTGTGAAATCAAAGATTAAGACACGGATCTCAATGTATATAGAAACTATCTATGCTGGTGATTCGAAGGAAGGCTGTATTTGTTTCAGCAACAGCTTGCTATAGCGGCAAAAGGCGAACTTACGCGCTCCTCTCGAAGTGTCCCTGGGGCTTACAAACACAGTTGCAATCACTTGTTCCGATTTTCGGTGCGTAGCATGCCATTTGATCGAAATCGCATTGGTCTTTCAAATCAAAGCGACACATTTCGGTTCCCTTGTTACAACCGGCCACTTTCTCGGTTAGATCAGGCCACTTCCAACAATAATCCTTAAGTTCCTCACTGCGAGGCGTTGCTGCTGCCAAACTGCCCAGCCAGGAAGCAATCATGCACATGAGCAGACGTTGGTAGACCATATGGTAACGGACTGAGATTAGCATTCGGCTCACGAATCGCATAGTAGGATCTTTACACTGACGTTGATGTATCGGAAAAGTGGTCCTGGAGATGATGGCAAGAGGAAGGCGAACAGAACACAGCAGCCTTTTAAGTTGCGAGAGCCCCTGATGTTTGTCTCCTTCTCATTTCCGGTAACGCGTGGGTCGAGGTGACTTCTCCTTCTAATTTCCGGTAAGGAATACGAAGTGACTTCCCGCAGGAGCGTCACTGGCTCGTCAGGGTCTAGCCTCACCACAGAATCACCAACATCTAGATTCGAGCTTCAAGCCTACAGCACTGACTGCAGCTGCTGTAACGATTGTCAAATTAGTAGGGAGGAACAACACATGGTTCAGTACAAGCCTTGATGCTTATGGAGCAATCAGATGGAAGCTTGAGTCAGGAGTGGCCAACCTACCGCTTCAACGTCCTCTGCTTCTCTGCTCCTTTTGTAATTTTAGTCTCCTTAAACAGGCCCTTGCGTCTGCGGACTGAATCCATATACCGCTTGGCGACAACTTCACGATCACCCTTTGCACCAAACTCTTCAATCTCATCCTCTGTTGTAGGCACCCAGAATGGATCCTCGTCCAGAATCTCATAGCCAATAAAGATGAGCTGTGGTGAGGCTGCACCAGATGTTTGCTTGCGGATATAGTCAGAGAAGCCAAAAGATTCAACAACAGGTAACGTTGCTCGAATGGTGAAGAAGGGTGTGCCTTCCTTCATTTCTTCTGCTCGAATCTTGCCGCGCCGTTTGCTAATGACGCCGTAGACTTTGCCTAGTACATCCATCGAGGCTTGTACATCACAGGAGTACATGGCTAGCATGAGTCTTGGTGACCATTCCAAGAAGCCTCGTTTGATGGTATCGCGCACAGAAGAGATGAGTTGGCCATAGAGCTGTGAAAGTCGCGAGCGGAATGCATCTTCTTCTCCCTCAGCCACATTGATTGCAAAGTGTTCCACACAGACAAGCATGCCTTGTACAGGCTCGGCACACAACGGTCCATGATTCATGGCAAGCTGGAATCCAGTGACGAGGTAATCCTCAAAGTCTCTGGTAGTGAAGGATTCTTTGTCTTCGGGATTTTGTGAAAGTTTAGATTCAGATAAATCAGTAAAGATGCGTTTCAGCGTCCCTGATGCGTCAAGCAATAGATTTGGACCAATCCGTCGAGGTCCAAACGCACAAATCTGGTCCACCACACCCGTCCAGTCTCCATCATCTTCCGCTTCATCAAATGCTTGTTGCAGTGCGTCGTGGAACTCTGTTGCAGTGTATGCAGTGTCGACCTCCACATCATCGTCTTCGAGCTCTGCAGCTTGTTCAGCATTCAAGATTCCTGCTTGACTGAGCTGTAGTTGTTTGATGGCAGCCGTTTTGTCTAGCAAGAACTGGGTGACATTCTCCGGCAACGGTCTAGTGCGCAATGTCATTTGAATGACATCTGCCACAAGCGTTGTGACTGTTCCACGGCGCTTGTCCTTACCAAGTTGCCTCAAATCTCGATCCACGGCAGTCTCACGGAACGGTACAATGGGCGCAGAAGCCTGTACGCCACATTTAGCAAATCGCTCCCGAAGATCTCTCAAGCATCGCTCAAGATGTAATTCACCGGCAGTCAAGATGACATGCTCACCAGTTTCTTGTAAGTGTACTTCAACGCATGGATCAGCTTGGTTGAGTAGCCGTAGACCTTCCATCAACTTTGGCAAGTCTGTAGGATTCTCCGGTTCCAGGGCAATTCTGACGATGGGAGCACTCGACATGCTGACACCAGCGAGATTGATGCCTGGATTGACGCTGCAGAGGGTACCATTCTTCAGAACTTTGCCTTCTAAGCCTGCGATACCGAAAACATTACCGGCTGGGACTGCGTCCAATTTGATGAGTTCACGACCCATGATGAGGTAGAGCTGCTCAATCACGACCTTTGCCATATGTTTCTCTGGTTTGCTAGGATCGTACTTGGGTCCATAGACGTATAGCGTGTCGCCAGTCTTGATAGTACCCGAGTAGATACGGCTAAATCCAATCAACACATCATCTGATTCCGGCGGTGTCTCTTCCGTGACTTGCTCTTCCTGTTGTGCCGGTGTGGATGTACCACTCGTGTCACCGCCTTCACGCCGTACCCGTGCCGCTTCACGCATCTCATCCGCTGTCAATTGACGTCGTTGATTTTGCGGTAAATCAGTGCGTGGTACAGCGACCATTTTACTGACATAGCAGACGGTTGGTTGTGACTCTGCGCAATCACACGCCAGCATGCTCTGTTTGATTTGCTGAGAGACCTGTTTATGGCTCTGTGCATCAAATAGTTGAGGCAGTCTAGCGTGTTGGCCTGCAAGGGGTGATGGCAGGTATGCCACAACAGAGAGTAAAATAGCTGATGAAAGTGGTAGCCAACCATGCATCATTGTCTTGACGAGACCTGCGTAATCTTTACTCTTGATGTCTCTTGGTAGAACTTTTAAGCCGAGTGCGTGGATGATTTTTTCAATCTTTTCTTGATTCCGATTGAGCAGGCAAGCATCATATACGGCCCAGATGTTGTCAAGCACGAATTGCACAAACATGGGTTTGAGGTTTCGTCCTTTGAGTTGTTTTTGCGACAAGACCTTTTTTGTCTTTGGATCTAGGTAAAAGTCTCCCCAGAGTACTTTATTGAGCAAGGCACGTTTGATGCCGAGTTTCTGCTCATACAAGGCAGCGAATTGATCTACTCGAAAGGCCCAGCCATCCACGGCAGAGGCGATAATGACATTTCCCTTTTCCGGTGCAAAGTAGATATCCGCGTCATCCTTCTCATCAAACGCATCCTCCACACTCGTATCAGAGGCTAATGACTCGATGGATTGTTCAAGACGTTCTTCCAATTTTTCACGCCATCGTAAATCATCCACCATGCGTTCACCGGCAAAGAAGGAACCCATCACGGCATTGATTTGTTCAACCAGCCGTACAAGATGTGTATGTGCTTCTCGAGCGGTAAGCTTGAGTTCAGTGATGAGTCGATCGACTTTATTAATGACGAGGACCGTTTTTATCCGTTCATCCCAGGCTTGGCGGAGTACGGCGATGGTTTGTGAGCAGACACCTTCGACTGCATCGACGAGGACGAGTGCACCATCACATAAGCGAGAGGCTGTTGAGACTTCAGAGGAGAAATCAACATGACCTGGTGAATCAATGAGGTTGATGAGATACTCTTCCGGTGTGTTTGTTGTATTCTTATTGACGAGTTGGAAGAAGAGTGAGATGGCGGAGGATTTCATGGTAATGCCACGTTCCATTTCATCCTCCCTACTATCGAGATACCGCACTGTACCGGCGAGTTTACTACTGATGATGCCATTGGATGCGAGGAGGTTATCAGCTAGTGTCGTCTTGCCATGATCGACATGCGCAAGCAGACAAAAGTTGCGGATATTGGCGGGATTCTTTTGTAGAGTAATGAGCTTTTGAGCTGGTATGACGGGCATGTTGGTGCCTGAGATGTCTAGAGACTAGCGGTGCATAGAGCAGATTTGTAGTAGCTTTGGTAGAGTACTACGGTATCTGTTGTTGAAATCTCAACTCTGACATCAGCGCAAGACGACGCTACAAGAACATACTGACGATACTGTATCCAACATATGGCACAACTGGCCGGTCCACCCGGTACAAGTCCACTCGTACCACACAACCAAACCGCTCTCACAGACACGCCACCGACACGCGACGAACAGGTCTTGAAATCAGGCGCACTGAGTAAACGTGCGGCACATACACGGACCTGGCAAAAACGATGGTTTGTATTACGCCCGTATGGACTTGCCTACTATAAAAACAGTGATGAGTATGAAACACGAAAAGTCATGTCATTGGATAACATCTCTGGTGTCGCTGTGTGTGGTGCAGGGATGAGTGTGTCACCGACGAAATCGAAACGTGGACGACCGTTGTTGACGCTGTATATACGGTCTCGACGGTTGGAATTGTTGGCGGAGTCGGAGGAGGAAGCGGAGGGTTGGGCGGTTGCGTTGAAGCGTGCATTAGCGGCGCATAACACGACTCAACTGCCATCACCAACGAAGGCGACAGATGCTGGTTTATACTGCCTCTCAGAGACGGAAGATGAAGCGATACCCATGGCGGAAGCAGAAAAGGTGATTATGCAAGGCTATCTAACACATCTACAGCACTACAATCATCATCATGCAGCAAGTACGGTTGATCGGTCTAGCAGGAGTACGTTGAGTCATTTGGCACAATACGTGAAGCACCCTATGCATAGTGCTCATCGATCGCGTTCAGCGTCTGCCGCACGACATCATCAAGCGCGTCGTATGCGTGGTCGACGGTACTGGTGTGTGCTGCGTAGTCACTCTGGGTTATTCCTGTATGCGGATGCTGGTGAGTATGAAGTGGTGGATATTATACCGTTGGTGGAGATGTTGGATTGGATGGATTTGGAGTTACCTGAACATGAAGCCTTGCGACAAACAGTGACGAGTGGGAGTCATGAGAGTGAGGGGGAGTGCGGCGGGTTGTTTGTGCTGCAACTCATCTTACGGGAGGAGAGTCGGATCTTTGGTGCAGTGAGTGAGCAAGCGTTGGATGAGTGGTTGGGTGCCCTGCAGTCGCGCATTGAGTGGCAGCGATCACGGCAAGCGTCTGTGGTAGAGCAGGAGACGGTGGTTGTGACGACGCCATAGCAGTTCAGTGCGTATGCCTTGCATGCTCAGCAGTGGTCAAGGATGCATCTGGCTGCTGGAAACTGGCAGACTGAGCAGCGGCACCTGTTTGGAGACCGAGTCTCTTGAGGCGTCTAGAGATGGACGAGACGGAGACGTCTACATTGCAGCGTTCTCTGAGGATATGACGGAGCTCCTTGAGACTTGTCCATGGACTGTGTGTCATGGTCTCTCGGATCACCTAGAAATCAGTACTTGTGCGTGTTGTAGTAGCAAGCATACGACATCTGCGTCTGCATTGAGCTTGAGGGGTCGTCCATTGGGCAGGATGGGCCTGTCCCTTGCACCTGTATGGTTTCTGAGGTTGCGCAAGACACGGAAGTAGGTTGTGCGTGAGATGCCTGCGTTCTTTGTGGCTTCGGGTATGTCACTGGGGGACTGGTTGATGCGTGCTGGGATGGCTTGTGAGAGTGCAGGTGAGGGGGAGCGTTGTTGGCTGTGTGTGTTTGCTATGGATGGGGTCAGTTGCGCTACGATACGATGGGAGGATACAGAAGTAGATGTGCATGTCCTGCGTGTCCATGTCTGCTGTCTGTGTCTGTAGTCATCAGTACAGTATAGAAATACAGGTCTGCTTCTGCTGTTCTGCTTCTACGTGGAACGACGCGAAAGAAAATAAAAAGAAAAGAATAAACAAGACACACACAACACGCAGATGCCCTTGCTCTTCCTGCTGCTGGGTGCTCATGGCTGATGGGTGCCAGACACTCGCATCCTCCAGACTGCAGCTGCCTCCATGGCCTATCACAGGCTATCACTAGAAAGAGAGATGTCTTGTGACTACTGGTCTACTGCGAAACAGCACAGTCACAAACATGCTGCCAGCTACACCTGATACGCTCTCTGCTCTACTCATCTCTCTCTGCCTCTGCCTCTCCTTCTCTTCATCTCTCCTGCTCTCCTTGTCTTTCCCTCAAAAGTCAGTAGTCAGGCCCCCCACTGACACAGCGCAACAAGTGCAACCACTCACTCACTCACTCACTCCTCACTCACTGCGACTCCCTGCCCTCCTGGCCCCCCGTCAACGCAGACCCTGGCAGAGAAGGACTGCGCTGAACAATCCATCAAAGCGCACAACCAGCGCATCCCCATCAAGCCTACCTTCACTTCCCAGACAGCACACACGGAGATCCCGTCTACAAGATAACGTGTCATCCAACATAAACCCCTACACAAATCCCTAGGTATACAGGCCTCTGGAAGACCGCGCATCAAAGCGCGCCACCATGTCTGCCTTGGATGACCTCGTCTTTGTCCTCTGGGGCAGATTCACAGGCACAACCCATGCTGCTCTAACACAGCGCATCATCTCACATGGCGGTCTCATCGAGAAGGACTTGGACCTCGCAACACACTTACTCTGTGACGCACCAGGATCTCGACTACAAGAAGCCGAAGCATTTCAAGCAGACGGTGGAACATGGGTAGATCTAGCATGGCTTGAAGAACGACTCAAACCACGACGTACAACCAGGCGATCGTCGCAAGATACACTCCTTCCACCCACCAAGTCTGTCAAGTCTACAAAATTGTCACTGGCACCATCAAGCCATGTGCAAGCTGGATCGAGTAGTACGGCGACTGCTGCTGCTGCCGCAAGCTCAACAACGACTCCACACTCGAATGTCTCGTCGCTTCGTCCAACAGCACCACCCTTCACACCAGCAACCCTCAAAACAACCGCCAAGAAACGTCGTGCATCAGTTAGTCTCTCACCCCTCCTATCCTTCTTCACAAAAGGACCTGCCTCGCCACAACCCACCACTGCACCATCGCGAAAGAAACGCAAGACCGATAACGTCCTACACGATACAGGCGTACCATCAACGCAGTCCCTTGGTCTAGTCGATTTGACGGCAGATGATGTGGATGGACCGCTGGATGATTGTATTGTCCCACTCGACGAGTTGTACCTTGGTTCCGCGCAGGATCAGGTATTGATTGATGAAGGTGGTATCTGGGATGCCATGCTCAACCAGACCGAGTATGTCTTTTGCTCTTGATTTCTGCTTGCTGACAACCTAGTATTGCTTCCAACAAGAACAAGTACTACGCCATCCAGATCATCAAGCGTGCATCCAACACACAAGGTGGCTTTGCCGTCTTTAGTCGCTGGGGCAGAGTGTAAGCCTTTTCCTCCAAAAACAACAACTAACAACTAGTGGCATCAGAGGTCAATCACAGCTACACACCTGCTACTCAGTAGAAGAAGCGAAAGACTTTTTCCGTCGAAAATTCAAGGAAAAAACACGCATTGCATGGGCAGATCGTCATGTTCCCCTTCACTTCCAAGCTGCAAATCGATACGTCTTCATCTCTCGAGAATACCAACGCAAATCTGCAGCATCTGCACCGAATAGCCCTGAAAAGAAACGAGGCGCTCTTGCTGCTGCTCAATCAAAACTCAACCCTGCAGTACAATCGCTCTTGACGTTATTGTTTGATGTCGGTCGAATGGAGGAGGAGATGCGTGAACAAGGTGTGAATATCCAAGAACTCCCACTCGGTCGTCTCACAAAACAACAAATCCGTAAAGGTTTCTTGGTCCTTGCTGAAATCAGCGATGAAATCATCAAGGCAAAACCAAACGAAACGGACTTGCTCAATTTGTCGAGTCGTTTTTACAGTCAGATTCCACATCGCGCAAAAGGGACCGCTCGACCGGCTGTGATTCGTACGGCTGCGTGTGTGAAGAAGAAGTTGTCGTTGCTGCAATCACTTGAAGATTTACGCGTTGGTACGGATTTATTGGAGGAGAAGATGGATGAAGCCACGACGTTACCGGTGCATAGGTTGGATGCCAACTATGAGAAACTCAAGTGCAAGATTGATCCACTCCCAGCAACGGATATTCGGTACAAGATGATTCAACAGTATGTTGATTTCACGCACAACGGCGTCCTACCAGATTGGGGTACCTCTCACAAGATTCAAGTGGATGCTATTTTTTCACTACAATCAGAATTGGATGCACGATTCATGCCATTCTCACGCGAACCCAATCGTCAGCTCTTGTGGCATTGTTCGCGTATTGGCAATTTCACGGGTATCTTATCAAAAGGCTTACGTATTGCACCAAAAGAAGCACCTTCCTCTGGATTTCGTCTCGGCAAGGGCATCTACTTCACCAATACATTACAAAAAGCTCAACAATACTGCTATGCATCCTCCTATCCCTCAGATCAATGCATGTTGTTGTGTGAAGTGGCCTTGGGCGAGTCTCAACGTCGTTTGTATGATGACTACACGGCATCGTCACTTGAGGCTGGGAAATCATCCACATGGGGAGTCGGTGTCACGCAGCATGATGAAGCTGATCATGTCACCATGGAAGATGGTGTCCTGGTACCCATGGGAAAGAGTATCATGGCTGCTGAGTTTGGAGAAATGGAGTGCAGTGCATTTACATGGAACGAATTGGTCGTGTATGATGTGGCGCGTGTCAGGCCACGGTTTCTGCTCAAAACGACGTTCCTCAAGGTTTGACGCATTGAGCGATTGAGCCTTGGCATTGAGATGAGATTATTGAGATGCGGTGCGATCCAAATCAAGCGATGCGATGCGATGCGAATGTGATGCGATGTGATGCGGTCCTCTTTGGCGATTGCGAGTGCAAGTGCAAGTGCGTGAATGCTGCTCTATCTTTTTGCTGTGCGTGTGTTTGTTGAATTTGCTTCGAAGCTCTCAAACTCTTCCATCTCTTATCGGTTTCCATTTCAAAGCCTATAGCATCACAGTCATGTCAAGCTCAAGTTGTCCATCCATCTCGTGGCGTGCGGTCATTGCCAATGTCTCGAGCGCTTTGCGTGCGCACAACGGCAAAGCGGACAAGATTAGCGGACAAGCACATCATGTTCAAGCTCGCCCAATTAGACTCAAGATTCAGCAACTCTAATGACAGATACGAGAGCTTGATTCTTGCTTGAGCTTGTCTACCCCTTTTCGTTATCACTCAAATTGTGTAGACGTCCGCCTGTTAATTTGGCTAGATCTTCATGCATACGGAAGCTATTGTGTGAAGCAGTGCAAGAAGATCAAATGGTACATCAAAGCTGGCATATGAGCTTGTTTACAAAGATAGATCTCATGTGATGCGTATCTTTGGTAATTTGCCTGATAGCCTTTGTTGGCCTTTCGTAATACCGCTTGCCATCAATACCTTGAGGCAGCCGCATATCGCTTGATTCGTAGTTTGCACAAAGAATGCTGATCACGCTATCCCTTGCGGCACTTGATTTGCGAAGAATCACTTATGGTA